>NC_046665.1:13221048-13257801 GCF_010883055.1 Belonocnema kinseyi | reverse complement strand
AGCTATCTAAGGATGGTACTATAGAACGCCACCTCAAGGTAGGCCTAGTGGCGCCATCTCTTGGTCAGGCCGGAAACTTATCAATCCACCCTCGTATAAGTTAAGGAAAAGAGCGCAAGTGGAAAAACGGAAAAAGGAACATGGATTTTAGTAAAGAAGAATACAGATAGACGGAGTATGGTGAGATTGGAATGAAGAAAGAAAATAGATAGAAAGAAAGGGTGCAGGGAAACTAAGAGAGTAAGGAACGGGAGATAGGAAAATAAGAAATAGTAAGAAGGAAAAAGAGACGAGAAACGAAAGTAGCCAAGAATGGAAGATATGTTACTGGAATATAGCAGGATTAGAGAAATGATATAGAGAAAGGATAAGGATTTTTTGAGAAATGTGACACAGTGGAATGTATTCATAATTATGGAGACGTGTCGAGAGGAATGGTGATTGGAAATATATTCCTCATAATGCGTATTGATCTAGTTATTCTTGCTTGTCCATTATCAAAATACTTGATTCTTGTTTCTCAATGCCTAATCACACGACTTAGACAGTTAATTATTCCTGGGCAGAATTTGTAAAGTTTTAAGATTTTAAGCAGTTAGTCATCCGGCACAGAAGCAAACGCTTGCTTGTAGTCAATGTATTCCATGTGCAAGTTCCTTTGATGCTTACAAACTTGAGTCATGGCAACAGTTTCTATAGTGACTAGTTACTTGTCCTAGTTACTTATAGCTTTCTAGTTACTTGTCCTTCTTAAGTCTGCTGGAAAATCTACAGCCGTGGTATTTGTCAGCTTCTTGCTTTTTCCAGTTTTAACCGCGGAGTGTCCAAATTGCATTTTTTCATTTTTCCCTGAACACCCTGCCACTAGTTAGTCATCTCTTCCTGTTGCGGGCCTTCGGCGTCTTGCTGTTTGTTTTCATTAAACTCAGTACACGATAGAACCTTCTTTCATCTATCTAAAAGGTTCGATTGTTTTGCTTTCGTGAACCACTTTTCTTGTACCGACGCAGTCTGGCAGTAAGAACATGAAGTCTCTGCCGTTGGGAGTCTATAATCCCATCCAATATTGATATTGTTAACGTCTCGATGTGCCGAGGTTGGATATATTTAGTAACACGGTTTATTATCTTTTTGGTTCTATTCTTTGTTATATTGAGTTAATCGACCCAATTTTTACTTTGGTTTGCTGACATCCATATCCAACCTGATTTCTTATGGTGGATTTTCATCCCTTGCTGGGAAAAAGACTGCATTTTCAGGCCCACTTCTGTGGGCCAACGTTTTAACTGTTGCCACAGCTGCACAGTATACAAGAGTTTTTACCTCTAACGCAGTTTGTCGCTCGTTTAAATTTGTACATAAAACTTTACTGTTAAGGTGTTCTATTAGTGCACGCAAATCATTTGTGATGTTCTTTTTGGGAAAAGAATGCCTTTGTGTTGTTCCTACATACCTAAACTCTAGTAAAGCATGACCGAAATTGCGTTCGAGGTGCTGTAGTTTTTCTGGGATTTCGATGATTATATCATCATCATAAATATCCGGATGTAATTTTAATGGTATCGGTACTTGATGTTCTTTAACTCTAGCACCTCTGTCTTCAGCTTCAATCAAGTTTTCGTTGTCCACATCTTCCAAGCGGAGTTCATGAATAGTAAGCTGCTGTTCTATCTCCATTTTGACAGTTGCTATTTAAACAGCCGCAAGCAATCTATCCACATTTCTCTGCGAAAAAATAAAGGAAGAGCATCAATTGCCCTTTGCTAGACCGTGTAACGTGACTTCCTCTAACTCACGCTCATTGTCGTCTTCTGTGATGTGCAGATTAGACCTGAAGTCTTTCATCTTAGATATAGGATCTCTTAGTGCAACTTTTTTTATATTAGGATACTTTGCAGCAAATTTCGTCCTTAAGTAGTGTGCTTTTTACATTAATATTATTTTACATTTTTTATTATAGTGCGTAGTTGAAAATTACACAGACACACAAAAAAGTGTGCGAGACCAAACAATTGGCCTATGTATTTATTAACAATGCGTGTTCAATGTTACATTCCCTACAGCAGATAATGATTTGCAGTAGATAATCTTAATTAACTGAAAAACTGAAAGGAAATGTTCATTATTTTTGTTGGTATAACATCTCAATAAGGTCAATATTTTTTTCGACAAGGTTTACTAAAATTTTATGATTAATCAATGTGCGAGGGAAAAAAATTTATTTTTAACCAGAAAAAAATTCTCGTCTTCATAGATACTTCTTACACTAATTACACATTTTTCTGGCATGTTTATACATCAAAATTAAAGCTTGAAGTTTATCAAGCAATATTGATTGATACAAAGCGTTCTTTCTTTAATATTTATAAATATTTCAGGATATTTTATTGCACATTACATTTTCCGATACAAGATAACCAACAATATGGAATTTTTTAAATGGCGAAAATGTGAAGATTCATCTGAAGACAGAAAACACTATTTGCAACTAAAATGATTGCTTTCCCGGTTTAACTACTCAATTGGGGTTGTTCAATGGATGCAGAACGAGCTTACGCTCGTGATAAGAGATTGCATATCAATTTGTCCGTTCAGCGATTTTTCATCTGACGCAATTATAGCGGGCACGGACTTCTGAATCTGTAATGTATTCTTAACAAATTGTTCTAAATACAGCCTACATTGTTGCAAATGGCGGAAATCCTCTCCTGAAAATGGACAGAAAACGCAAAATAATTGGTAAATAAGTATTTCTGTACAAACCCGCAGAGTAGGCTGTCAAGAACCTTGGCCTGAATTTCAACATTAGCAGTGAGGAAAGTGCATTACTCTACCTAAATGTTTCGCTTCTAAAGCCGAAGAAAAGAAAGCAGATGTTGAAAATTCCACCAACAGCCAAGAAGGTGCTACTTTCATATTAGTATACCGTGATCGCATTTCATATCAAGTAGTTTCCAGCGATAAGTGCAGAGCCTTAAATGCACACGCTGAGTACCTAGAACACATACTAACCAAATGTCCCAATTAAGAGAGAACAGCGCATCTCCACTGAAATGATAGTTCCAGGGAGAAGAAAACACTTTCGGAGGTGCGAAACTATCACTGATTCGTAACCTAAAATCCATACCTGCGTGCCAAAAATATGCGAAGGTACTTGCGAGATAGATGCAGACAGCTGTCATCCTTAGACCGCTTTGTGTCCTAAAGACAGCCTGTATCCGCTGGTACAAAAGATATGACAAGGAACGTGCTTCGTCGCTTAAATTAAATGTGAGCTATTGCCAGGCCTCAAGCGCGAATAGAAACGATTGTCGAGAACATTTAGCTTCAGTATGTTTCGCACTTTTCATTTTCGACGGTAGGTACTATTTCCGTAGGAACGTTTAGCATATCTGTGTCAGGGCTCGTGCTATAAGAGTTTCAGATGTAGTAATAAGTCCTTCATTGTACCTTTGGATGTATATCATTTCCGCGCAAGTGCGGCAACGAGATACTACGTGTCCTAGGAGCTCGGGATGTGCAGGATGCGGTCTGCAGCTATCATCTACATTATCTTGGTTTAAAATGTAGCTACGGTATGACAAAATAATAGGAAAACTGACTTTATACTTTAAAATTAAGTTTGTTGGACTGACCTCAATCAGGGTTATATGAGAAAAGCAAACCTTAGCTTAAAACGTACTTACTGATCCTCCACATTTCTGTGGAAAATTCCGCACATCTTCTTTCCGACGAGCTATTTGTAAAACCTTTTCTTCTGTGCTTTCCAAAGCCGGGCCTTTAGAAGTGAGTGCAGAATTAAGTGTGTGTGCAGAATTGAGTTGTTTTTATTGTCTGCTTGGCCCTTGCTTAATATAAGCCCAAAATTGCACAAAGAAAGTTTTTTGTACGAGGACCTTAATACAACTTGTGCCCGCGCATATAGTACTGATATGGTTCCTCGGCAAATAATTCAGTTATTGAATATTTGCGCAGAGAACATTGACCCTAAGAATGAGCCGAATAAAAATAAGTTTTTTAAAACTTATTTCGAAACTTTCCGAAAAATTTAAGAATTTAATAATTCTTTAGAGATTGATAAATATATAAAAAAGATTACGGCAAATTGATGTAATACTCTCAGAAATTTAGAATTAAAGAAAATAAAGATAATTCCGGAAGTTATAGGAAAATTTTCCGATAATATAAGGAATTTATAATTATCTTCGAATTTCCCGCAATTGACAAAAAAGGTTTCTGTTCTTTTCTTTCTATTAGGATTTTCTCGGAATTTTCATGTAACCGTCCATCGCCGCCTCTCGGCTACTTTGTTTTTGGAGGCAGCGCCGTGCTGCAGAAAGACTAAGAAGCAATTAGAAGGTCTGAGGGCTGGTCGAAGAGAGACGGGGAGTACCAAGCCCCAGAGCCAATGAGCAGGAGCGTGAAGAAACCCTGGGTAAATGAACCCACTTGTCAGACTTCATATTGCTCATCGACAGTGAGTGCCCTAAAGTGCACCTTCCGGACTGGCAAAGTGACTGGTACATCAGGAATCAGAGCCCCAATAAAAATGAAGTCCCAGCACCGTGAAACCGGAAACTGGGGCCGAATCGCAGAAACAGAGGGTTATCGGTAACCAGAGAATTATCCAGAGCCCCGCACATGAGAATGAGAACGGGAAAGAAAGAAGAACGTTATCGAAATTTATGATATATACGGGCCGCAGAATTTTGTGAGCCAAAGGACGGCAAGAATAGGCCATTTGCAACAGGGTATGGAGAACGTGAGTCCCCACGACGATATCAGAGAGCTAGTGTGGGTCCTGCTCAAGACAGGAGAAGTCAGTACATGTTAACGATGGGACAGGACCATGACGGTCAGTATTGGGAGCCAGAGCGACAGAATAGATAGTCGAGTCACGAGACGCAGAACAGGTACTCCCACAGGTTGAAGTAGAGACCAGAATACAAGGGCTATGCGCAGCCAGGTGCGCTTAAACTAAAAATTCCACCTGATTTTAAACCGGTAGCCACTACGAGTTACGGGTATGCTCAGGAATTGGGGCGAGGCCCCATGCGACCCCTTAGCCAACCAAGGAACGTGACGAGGATGTTGTAAGGGTGGAAGATCAGTTTTAACGGAGAAAAGGGCTCAAGCGTGGAATAACTTCTTGTAGAGGATTGAAGAAGGCAGAGCCGCCTCTTTTCTAACAGGCGAGAAATTCTCAGTTGCTATGTGCTTTCTGCTAAAAAATATAGCGTGGCGCTAATTCTGTCAGAACAGATTAAGATAGAACACATGGGATCAGCGCAAGCGTCATTTTCAAGCCCGCTTTGGGGATGCCTTTTACTAAGATAGGTTAGAAGAACCGATTCTCTCACGCAGGCAAAGTCAAGATAAACCGGTAGCGTACTAGTTTACCTACATGTATGGCCTCTATCAGCTCTCGACTAGGCCAATGGATCTCGAAATCCAAATGCTGTTGCTGATACTGTGTGGGAATTATGGGAATGAGCTAGAATTCCAACGATGCAAAAGTGTCGCATTATGAAGGAAGCTGCCGATTTGCACAAGGATGCAGAGCTCTGCAGAAAAGTGCTACACGACGGTTGGAACGGTAAGTCCTGGCTCGATGTCTTCTGCACGGGATATGAAGCTACACGGCACGAAGTCGAGAAGCTGAGAACGGCTGCAGAAAGAAGAGAAAAGAAAAACAAAAATGCATAGTTAAATACTTCAAGTTTTCATTTTTCAAAAATTACATACTCTTAGTACTTTTGAAATATTGAAGGCCACTTGCGTTTTTCAGACAATTGATACAACTAAGACAAGTGTTCGAAAGTCCACTGCAGTTGTGAGTGCTACAGAAAGTGCACTGAATGTAGATGTCAACACAGTCAATGTTATTAAAAGCACACTTCATCGCTTACGTACAAATTTGCGAAAGACTAATGATGCAAAAGTTAAATAACGTTATAACGTTGACGAGTAGCTGCTGGGTGCTCCCTGGTTTCAAGATGAAACGGGTGAAGCTACTGCCAGCGCTGTTGTAAATGTTCTGGGACTCTTCGCTACTATAGAGATCATTTAAAGTAAATGAAATTCTGTCATACCCCTTTTCTCTTTCGGCAGATTGTGAAAACGGTGCATGCGTCATCCTGGAAATGAAATTGAACCAAGATCTTTTATACACAGCTTGTCGCCACCACGTGTTTGAGATCGTCTGAAAGGGTGTCTTTGAAATGACAGTAGCTGTATTTTGTGGTCCTGGAATTTCTCTTCTCAAGAGATTTCTCGAGGCATGGAAAGACATAGATTTGTCTTCGTTCAACGCAGGCTTTGCTGACAGCAGGTCGTCGAATTTCCTGGAACTGTCGGAACAAACCGTAACCACTTTTGCTCTGAGCAAGCTAAATGTAAGTGAAGTTTCTGGAACTGCTCTACTTACCGTCTGATAACATAGATAAATCAGTTTAATCATTTCGTAACTTTAATTACAGGAGAGCCAACCTCGTGATGACTATCGGAACTTTCTTGAATTTGTCTGCATTTTTTTGGGAGACACACCTCCACGCGGAATCAAATTCTCTCCACCTAATTGTATCCACGATGTACGCTTTATGTCACGAGTTCTACAAGGCCTGAAAATTCTTCTTTTTAAAGTCAGTTTGAGCTTACAGCTGCAAAAGAGAGGCGTATTAACGACTTCTGTCTGTTTGTTACTCTAGTGTACATGAAGGCTTAGTTTACAGCTCCTTCCGCAATTCAAGCGCCGTATTATGACTTTCTCTTCTTAAAATAGCTACACGAGTACGCTATTATAAACATGAAGGTATCCGAAGTAGCCGTAAAGAAGTTTTGTGGTCATCTTTGGTACCTTACGCCCTGAGTGGGCCATTCTTGCTATTTTAGATGATTCAGTTTCTACTGATGTTAAGTGCAGCATGATTCAAGCCCTGCAGGCAGAGAAAACATCCGGCAAGGTTTCAATCGCCTACAAACGCTTGTCAGTTCAACCAAAGGAAATGTCAAGGTTTCTTCTACTAAACATGAATGATTTTGTGACCTCGAAATCAATGAAAATCTTCCAAAGTTTTTATTTAAAGACTGATTTTTTAAAGTGTAGACTGTGAGCAATGGCTAAACTGTGAGAGCTTCATAAAAGTGCGTGACTTTTTCCGAGATTTTTCTGTGACTAACGACTGTGCAATACTCAAGAAGAGTGATGCCTATGAAGACTTTAGACAAGAAGTCCCTTGCAGCTGAAATTTTTAACTTTTGTTACTTTGACCCATTTTATGTGATTTTACGCTATGTTATGAGGTTTTACTGCTTGTATCGCAAGCACTAATTATAAAAATTCATTTCTGATACAAATATCGTTTCTCTGTATATGTATTTGAAGAAAAATATAGACCTTGAGTCTTGATTTTGCAAATATGTGTATACCATCTTCTAGTAGCTTTAAAAGTTTCAAGGTTTTTGCGGCAGGGTTTACAGTTGACAGGTCGAGCTAAAACTTTTTATACGGTCTTCCTACATCAGAAGAAAAAACATAAGGGGGCGTCTGACATATTTTTCGTACTTCGATTTCTAAGAGACACCCTAGCCTAGGGTCCCGGTATAGCGGTCCCCGGAACCAAAGGAATTCAGCAAAATTGTCTGAGAGGAAGTGGGCTCAATCTCCAACAAGGTACTTAGAGTCATTCACCTTGAGAAAATAGAAGGATGATTTGGAGGTTAAATGTTGGAACTGCTGACTGAAACGTCACTTCCAAATTGGTACTTCCAGCTACCGACCGCATCACGCATATCATAGACGTCTGGAGACCCCCGCCCATAAGACAAAGGTATTTTCAAGTGCCTCCTACGGTGTTAAAGGATATGCAAAATGAGGTGACTCGATTTTTGACCGAAAGCATTGTAGAGCCATTGAAAAGCAGATGGTCCAGTTCTGCAGTAATGGCACGAAAGGCTGGTGGAACGTATAGATTTTGCGGGAACTACCGTAGGCTCAACGAAGTCGCTAAGAGGATGTGCATCCTTGTCAAAAATGGACATGATCCTGGAGCAACTTCGCGCCGCGAAATATATAAGAACCTTCGATCTGAAGTAGGGCTACCACTAAATCCTGATGGCCGAAGACCGTAGGAAGTGCACAGTGTTTATGGTCCCTGAAATAGGACTTCTTCAGTTCACGGGATGCGTTTTGGACTATCAGAAGCTCCTGCGACATTGCACCGACTGGTAGAGTCCACATAGGGCCAAACCTGGAACCGAATATATACGCGCACCTCGATGACATAGTCATCGTAAACAAGACGTTTAAGCGTAACCAGGATAGAGTATCTCGAGCTATAGACAGCTAACATGGTGCCAGACTCACGATAAGACATAAGAACTGCGAATTCATGAGACTGACTGTACATTATCTCGGGTTCTTTATTAATCAGAAGGGTTTGCAGGTCGATACAAAAGAAGTGGAGCTCCTTTTCTCATACCCAACCCCAAAAACAATAAAGTGACTGAAACTGTTCTTGGGAACAGTCTAATGGTACCGTTGTTTTATACCCGCCTTTGCGACTGACGCGGAACAACTGAACAAGCTGCTTAGGACGATAGTCTCATAGGAGTGGGCAACCGAACAGGAAAGCGCTATAGCTAAGCCTAAGGAAAAAGGTGCGACAGCACCGATTTTGAGTTAACCCGAATTCAATGTCCCATTCGTATTTCAGACCGACACGAGCGATTTTGGTCTGGGAGAAGTCTTAACGCAGATGCAAGACGGCGTTGAGAGAATAATCGTCTTTGCGAGTAGGACAAAGTCGGATGTAGAAAGAAAGAACTCGGTCATGAAAAAGGAATGTTTAGCTGTGATCAAGTCAGTTAGGAAATTCTGTCACTACCTAGAGGGGTTTAACTTCACAGTGATTACTAACCATAGTACGTTGCGATGGTTACACAACCGTCGCAATCCAATCGGTCGATTGGCGCGATGGGCAATCAACGTTTTCGAGTACGATTTTGAGGTCGTGCACCAGAACGGAGCCTTGCACCAGGTGCCAGATGCCGTCTGTTGGATTATGAGAAGTAGGTAGAAATCCCCATAACCTAGAAAACTTCATGGCTGGAAGATAGCCAACGGAGTGATGTACCGGTACCGTCCATATCCGTTACCGCTAATCTGCGAATCGAAGACCTAGAGGCTTGGAAGTTTGTAGTACCAGCCGACAGCAGAAAAGAATTCTCAGATGAGGTGCACAATAAGAGAGAGAGTCAGCTCTGCTCAGCATAACTGACCACAGACATAATGGGTTCTCGGCCCAAAACAGCAATAGGATTCGAATATTCAGTGGTATTCGCAGACCTGTATACCAAATGGCTATGATTGGCACCCATGACACGTGCTCACACCGAGGCGATTACGAAGGCTTTTGAGTATAACATATTGAAACGATGGGGTTCAGTATCCTCAAGAAAATGATCTCGGCGTATGTAATTCAAGATCATAGGCAATGGGCAGTTTACCTTAAAGATTTCTGGTTTGCCTGAAATACGTTCGTGCATAGCACCACGACGGTTAGCCCGGCCTACTTGAATCTAAATAAGGACGTACGTCGTGGTCCGAATTTTAGGACCTCTAGTACACGAATTGGGAACCGAAGACGAACGATTAGTAGGAAAGTTTCCCGTAAAACTTTTATTACCCTATCACGATAAGGGACCGTCTAGGGAAGGGGGAGCAGTTGACAATAAATAACAAGCAGCTTCCTGGTAATTCCCTTAAAACTTTGCATGCCCGGGGTACAGTATTTCTAAGCAAACTTGGCCAGCAGGAACATTGGGGCCCCGAAAGGGGTATTTAAGATTGAGCAAAACGAACGACAGGGCTCAAGACGTGAAATTACCTCTTCCCACATCTGCAGCCGAGTACCATAGGAAGAAGCATGAGAAGATCTGAAGGATGATGCAAGTGGTAGTGCAAACGGTTCGGCAGAAGGTATGGGAGATCCCGCTGCAATCGGCCCTGCAGTTATCAGCCCCTCAAAGAACCCCCGAACTGAGCGCTAAAGGAAACCATAAAACCATACCCAGACGGGACCTGATCGCCCTGCCGAGTCCCCCAGCAGCCGCGGGCGACCATCAACGAAGACCAGCAGGTAGAGGGCAGCAGACAGAGGCAACGGATTTCCGAGAGAAACCGGCTCCAAGGGAATCCCGGGCACGGTGGTGACCGACTGAGATGACCAGAGGTGCCCTCTACCTTCCGTACGCTGAGGGAGGACCGAGCCGACGAGAATTAACCTTCAGCAGGGACAGCCCAGAAAGAACCCTGGGTAAAATTCGTGTCAGCGACGGATCCTCAGGCTCCTCAAAACGTAATCGACCGCCCAAGCACGTCCAATCGGGAAGAGAAAGCGGCCGGTATTGCTGAAGCCAAGCGAGATCGCGTTGACTCCGAAGCTAGACAACGCGAGGAGGCCGAAATCAGATGCCGGGAAGAGGCCAGCAGGAAAGCCCTCATATAGGCCGACAGGAGGTATGGCGAAAATTCGGAGAGGCGATTCCTCAAAGCCATCTGGTAAGGGTGCCGAAACCCTGTGGGAATAGAGCCGGGAAGGACGACGGACTTGGGTACGTCTCCGACGAGACTCTTTATCCTCGAAGCGCAGCGCAAGCTAATCAGAGGTTTGAGCCGCGGATCCAAGTTCGGCGCCCCCGCAAGAGGCGAAAGGTGTACCAAGTTCGGAGGAAGGGTACTTTGCTGAGACGTATGTCCCATGCATGACACTACGAATAGGAGATCCAGGAAGGAGTCGGGTTTTCTCGTGGAAGAGCCCGATTAAAGTGTTTTTTTTATTGACTACTCATTTCTTTGTTCGCCTAAAAAATATGATTATGATAGAACTGCAGAGATCCAAATGCAGGAGCCACGCAGCTCGGGAGAACCCTGGCAGAGAAACCACAGGTAACCCAAAAGGGAGCTCATTCTTTTTTTTTTGTATGTTGTCATGTACAACATCAGATTTCTTTCGTCAAATGGATCAAAGTTTAATTTATAACATTGTATAGGTTTGATTGTATAACATTTGGGCTGGGGCAACTACCAGTGTCACAACCGCAGCATATCCCTGTTCAGGTTCATTTGATTCAACATTGTATTCATTTTTTTTCAACAAAACGTATAGAGCCTAGGTTGAGGCTGGGTTACGGACCGAAAAGTAAGTTAACACTAACGGTCCACAGAGGAAAACTGACAGGTGGTAAACAGTGGGCCAATATCACCGTAAGGCGGCCTTTCGTCAACCAGCGTAGGAAGAAGGGCTAGTCACGGTTAACACGGCGCAGTGATTCCACGAAACTATGAAAGGTAGCTTCAATCAGGCACCATCAGGGCCGTCGGTCTCGCCTTGCCAACAAAGGGACGGCTACCGAAATCACCATTCAAGTGCGACCAACACGGCGCAGTAGTACCGCGGTGAACAGTGAGTGGCAGCACCAGACGGACCACCGTATTACACTGAACGAACCTGCATCTCCGCGTTGTGAAGCGACCACACATCGGTCGAGGCTCGAACGGTAATTTTATAACTAGCCAAACAGCAGGTCCAATGCTGAAATTCTGAAAGTCGAAGGAAAGCAGGCAACCCAGACAAAGATTTTGACGCTCGAGATTCTGGCTCAACGGCAAATGGAGCTTGCCGGTGGTAATACCAAATAAAAAGTCCTTTGGAAAAATTGAGTTCTAGAATAAATCAGAGGAGCAAATAGGAATTGGCCCTATGGTTACAAGGTGTGTGGTCGACCACTTTGTTTTTTCCGTGAGTGTTCCCAGCCGCGATATTCGGTCCTCGCGCGGTACGACCGCGACAGATGACGTAGGTGCACAGTGCTTTCTTTTGAGGGATGTAGGCGCTGTTCGATAACCCCCGCGAGACTACGAAGTCAGGGCACGTCCGACTTTAATTGTGACCTTTAGATAGTCAAGGCGAACGTCCCTAAAGAGTGGCAAAAAATGAGTGAGTGTGTGTACAAACGGCCATGTTGAGATAGCTATGAGCCCTCGTATTGTAATTGCCGGCCGTTTCTGTTCACTTAGTATTTTTCGTTACAACTTTTCCCGTGCTGTTTAAGTAAATCTTGCGTTGTTTTGGAGAATGTTCAAACAGGATAACTTGTAATAGCTTTTCTTAACTGATTTTAAATAAGTATGGTGATGTTTAGAGAATTTCGAAGTTAACGTGCAATATTTGACGGCAGTTTATAGTGCATATGTTTGTACGCCGTTTGTATTGTTTGCACATTTCATATTTTCATTTGTACCCTCTTGGTTGCCCTGCTAGGGGAAAATACGAATTTCGTATCATCTCCCCGAAATTGAAATTTCTCAAATTTTCTTTTTACATACGTTTATGAATCGTTTATACTGTTTGTATATTTAATACTTTTTTTTTGTAATCTCTTTGTTGCTCGGCAAGAAAATGTGAGAAATTTTATTTTTGTGGGGATAGCACGAAATTTTGATTTTCCCCTAGCCGGGAAATCAAGAGGTTACATGCAAAAGTACTAGCGACTGCCAAAAGAAAATTAGATAAATTTTAATATCGGGAAAATGGCACGAAATTGTATTTTTTTCCTAGCCGGGCAACCAAGTGTGTACAAACAAAATTATTGGATGTGCGAACAGTATAAACGACGTACAAACTTACTTAAAAAGAAAATTTTAAAAATGTGAACTTCGGGGGGCCGACTTCACGGGGGTTATCGAATATATTGACTTGCCAATTTCGCGGATAGTTCGTGGGTTGTAAGAGCGTGACCCACAGACACCGTAATTCCGGTGATGCCAGAACCTGAGCTTATTAAATAATAATTTGGCAAACCTGGTTATAATATATACCCACACCTGTAATTAGAATATGAAAATTAAACTAGTTCCATGTATTAATATTCTTCCTAATTATTTTATGTCTGCTTTTAGGGAGCACCTTATGTAATGGAAGTCAAAGATGGTTCAACTGGGGAAAATCAAGTTACGATTAAAGACAAGAAGTATGAAGGTTACTGTATTGATTTAATGCACAAAATTGGAGAGCTTTTAAAATTTAAGTACACGTTTGAATTAGTAGAAGACAAGCAATATGGGTCATATGATCCGATAAAAAAATCATGGAATGGTCTTGTTCAGCGGATATTAGATCGTGTAAGTATGAAACCCTACTATCTTGATATGTATTTTATTTTGAAAATATTCTAATAAAACTCAGCATGGACTTCATGCCATATCGCCTTACCTGGTGTAAAGTCAGCTGACACTGACCGAATGAACGATGGGGTTAGAGAAATAGAATCTTTTTCACCAGGGGCATAAACACATTGTTTTTGGGACGAGTATTTAATATATCGCTTCTAACGACTTTTCGAAAACATGAAAAAACGATACACATTTCTAATTATAGTTTTCAATAAAAAAAAATAGATTTTTTATATATCCTATGCATCTTTACGGGAAAACGTATATCAGGGTGAGCCGAAGTTTTGGTTAAAGTTCACGTGATTAATGTATATGGTAGTTCATGAATTTGACTTTCGACTTTTATTCATCAAACACCCTTTCCCGAATTAATTCTTTTTCTAGAAAAAGAAATTTTACAATTTGTTTTCAAGTTGGTCAACATTAACCCATGCCGCTAGCCTTTTTAATTAACATAGGTTTTAAATAAGAAAAATTTAGTAAAAGTAATACTTTTTTCGCAATGTTTGGCAATTCTGTGAAAAAGCTTCATTTGCTTTAAATATGGTTTCCCTCTCTAAAACGTGAAAATTCTTATTTTAGGAAAATAATGTCGCAGGTGATAATTTCTGAGAGCGTTGTTTTTGCAAAAGACAGTCTGCAATTGTTTAATTAAATAATACCACTCGTTTCTTTCCAGTGTTACGTGTTCGGATAGTATTTACGAATAAACACGACGATCATGGATAGATCCTGATTTATCTACAGAACGTAAGAATTTGGGATAAGGGAACAGGTTTCAGGGTGAAATAAAGGAATGTGGGAAGCGAAATAGACATTAGGAATACACGTTTATTGAAAGAACAAGGTAGCAGTAGAGAATGACTTACAGGAATTTAAGAGAGAAACGGCCCCGCGGAAAATGCAATAATAAACTAGTGAGGATAGTGGAAGGGTGAGGACAATTTGGGTGATAGAGAATACATTTAGAAGAGACAGAGAAACAGGTTGTAGATTTGTAGATCTAGAATTCTTTCATTACCTTTGAGAGTCGAAATGTTAGTATCAAATAGTTAAAAACGCAAATAGTAGTCTAATAATCCACATTGGTCAATTGAGAACTTGATTTTCAATCGGAATTTAGACCTTCACACTTAAACTTTGCATATACTCTTAATAAAACAGAATTTACAATGACAGCTACGCTTCACAATGGAAGCGGATAAACTTCCGAACACAAAGAGTAAGCAAGGAACTGGAACTTAAACAGGTGTAGACTTAAAGACTTTTAACGGTTTTCGGCAAGTAGGTTCGGAATTTGTATTTACATTCTCTATGGCTGCATCTTACTGGAACTGACTAGTACTGACTGAAACTGGCTTTCCAAATGAAACTGACTTCCAAACATGACGGGTACTTTAAAACTGACTTGAACTTCAAAAAGGAACTGACTTGGACTTGAACGGGTACTTGAACTGGGACTGAGATGGCTGACCTTCAGAGAAGAAGGTCCAGAGTTCGGATTTAGATTCGCGACGAATGATTCGAATGATCAATACCGCCACAATAAATACTTAAGACTGCGAAGTCTTTTCAAGTGCACTGATAACTGTAGACTGAAGACTAACGACTGACTTAAAACTGTACAGAAGAGTTGACAGGCCTTCAGGGAAGAATATTCGGAATTTGCAACAAGTAGTACAAGTAGTAGAAGTTTCTATCCCACTGGGAGGCCCAGGAGTGCATTAAGCTAGGAGTTCATTGACCTGAGAGATCGTTGATCCCAAGTGTTCAATAAAATTTTATGATCAGAGTTTGTTGATCCAGTCATTGCTACATTCCTTGAATCTCTGGTCTTTTTGAACAATTTTGGAGGAATTTTTTAGTTATTTTCTTACATTTCCTTTGCTTAGTATTTCTAATACTTTGCGGGGCCTTTTGTATTGATCTGCCAGTTTACTGAGTTTTGCACCCTTTAGTATGCTTTATATAGGCTAATTAACTTTGAAAGTTTGTTGAAGTAATTTTTTAGGACGTGATAAAATTTGTGTTTCTAATTTCATGTGTGATAGAGGTGGTTCGCTAGAAGGTTTTCTTGCTAAATGATCGAAAATTAGCGTTTTTATTGGCACCTTGTTTGATGTATTTAGCTAGCACGTAATGAGGCCTTTCGAAAGAATTATTTGATTAAGATGAAAGGCTATTGTCCTAAATTGTCTAATTCAAAAACGTTTCTTTAAAAGTCTCATGAAAATTGCTACAAAAAATGTTTCTTGCTTAGTCAGAACTCCTTTTGATGATCGAAAAGCACAGATGAAGTTTTTTGAAAATGCGTCTGCTATTGCACTTGCTTTTTTAGGCAAAAGTAGAGCTAGAGAATATTAATTAAGATTATCCAGGATTGTTAAAATACGTTTGTTATCTGCTTTTGTTACTGGTAATTTTTTAAATTAGCAATGTTAACAACTTTAAATCTATGTTTGAATATCTGTTTTGATATTTTCTAAAATAAATTTACTGGGTCGTGAAAAAATACATAAAAATCATGGCTTTTTTAGATTAGCTTGGCTAATACGCCAAATTTCGAAAAAATTTGAAAGCAAAATTTATATCACATCGAAATGCATGCATTTTTTGCTCGAGTGATAGTTTTGGAGAAAGTTAGTCATACATCTAACCGTCCGCTCTTTCTTTACTGTTCATTACCGTGGCGACACAGAGTGGGGTATAAAAAGTACCCGTGGACAAATCAATTTTTAGCCTACACTATTCATCTGATTCAACTATTTTTTCTAAATGAAAGCGTTTTTAATTCTGAAAATATTTGTATGATTAGAGTTTTTCAATTGTTTAAAACTTTGTTCTTTAAAAACAAGATTGCAATTTGAAATTTTTTTCAAATGCCATTTATTTTGAGACGTTCGGATTGATTAAACAAGATCTTGCAACAGTTTCATAGTTGTATTGGAATAATTTCCAGTTGATTAAAATATTTTATTGTGTTATAAACGAATTAATAAAGAAAAATATTTTTTGGGTTTGGAAAGTTTAGCTCATTGAAATTAATAAATTTCGTTTAAATTGTGAAAAAAATAAATATTTCAGTACCATTAATTAAGAAAAGGTGATTTTTGGTAAATGTTTAAACAATTTTTATAAAGTAATTCAAAGCTTAGCGCTTTTTCAATAAGTAGGCTCAATTGTTGATTACGAAATAAACTAGGTATGTTTGGCCAATAAACCTTTACTATTATACTTTTTAAATTAACAACAATTATCAATTGCTCAAACAATTTTTATGAACAAATCCACAGTTTGGTGACTTTTTAATGAATAGTCGCAAATTTAGTTTACGGAATCAACTAGAGCAGCATTTCCGATGACACTTTTCTGTGACATTGTGGAAATTAGGAACAATTTTTTATCATTTAAGCAATTATTATAAACATCCTTTTTTCTCCGATTGATTGTATTGTTTCTCAATCCAATGAACTCACGTAGTATTCAAAAGCAGTACTTAAGCTCCTGGAAGCACTGATCTCTCAATTGGGGAATACAAATATTTCAAGCTTCCAAAATAAGGATCAGTAGAATGCAGAAAAAAATTCAACAAGTCTGCGTGCATCTCAATTGGAGACAATTTTCTTGTATTTTTTTCTCGATCTCTGTTCAGGACTTTATTTTGCACTTCCTGAGCCTCCTCAGATGACAATTTGTGATATTTGATTTTGACAATCTATGATATTTTCTGCATAAATCAGAATGTTATGCACTGATGGTGGCATACAAAATCAATCATATTCTTTTACAAACAAATCTGCAGTCTCGGTAGCAATCCTATAAAAGCGTTTGCCGTGAATCGCTTTCCCACTAGCTAAGACGTCCCTGTTTCACAACATCCACGTTTAAGTCTAGCTGAGTGTGAATTTGATTCTGGATGTACACCTTTCTTTCATTCAATGTCTTTATTTTCATCCAAACTACATACCCACTGTTTAAATGGTAAGTGATACGCAATATGAATGGCAGATTCCATAAATACAATCCAAGCATACAATGTATAATGTCCGTATTGAAATAAACCCACATTTTCTTTTCTCATTCTTACTTTATCAAGCTGTTTTATTTTCTTAGGCTTTGCGCCACAGACAGCACAGTCAGATGCAGCAGCAGGTTTGATGACGACTTGGCACACTTTCACATCAATCATCGTGCAAATTAATTCATACTCCACATAATATATTCTGGCATTTACCTAAATTTTATATGGCTTTAATAATTTCATTTGAGATTTAATATTTCGAAGCTTAGTAAGAATTTTATATGTCGTTTCTGCTGCATACTGGAATGATATTGGGATACAAGTGATAAGGGAAGAAGGTCGAGGATTTTGTCAGATTTACAATTTCTTTTAAAAAAGCAACGTACGTTTCGACCTTTTTCCAGGCCTTCTTTAAGGTAATGCATAATCTAAATTTAATAATTTAAACAGATTTAATAAGCTGGAATAGAATTTTAAAAAACCTTCTAATGAAAAAAGTTGTATATTTCTTTTTATTGACATGTAGTGATATTAATTAGGTCATCCAAGACATTTAAATCTTTCGTTATTTTTTAAGATAAAAGAGATAAAGTCAGTTTTCAATGAGTAATTAATAAAGGCTGATATTAAAATAAAGACCCAAATGAAAAGTGTGCCAGAGTAATTTGTATTTAAAAGTTGCAATAACAATTCTTTAAGTCTTTATATAAATTTTTTATAAAATATTTTGATCAGATTACCATGTATGTTGTAACAAACGAGTATTTTGATTGCCTTATTCACGATCCCGTTTATGTTAAGAAATGTTAGTTTTAAGTCTCCTACCAGTCTCACCAACATACATTTTATTTCAATATTTTCAATTTATCACATATACTATAAGGGATAAGTTTTCTTTATTATCCTTATCTTTATTGACAAAAAATTAATAAATTTATTAAGTGTGTGGTTTTTAAGTTTATGACTCAACTATATGGTCGAAAATGAACGTTTTTCTTGAACATTGGTCTTTTTGGGAAATTTTTTTAGCTCAAAAGTTTCATTCCACTGTTTGAAAATGTAAATAATTTGTTGGAAATTATTTTTTTGTGGAAATGCAATTATTTGTATAATTTTTTATCTAAGTTTGCTATTCAATTATTTTATAGAAAATCCATGTATTTTGTTAAAAATTCGTCCAATTAATTCTAACATTAATCTGGTTTGTTGAAAATGCATCATATTTGTTAAAGATTTATTCATTTTGTCAAGAATTCGTCATTTTCTATTGGATGCAAGTGGTTGATTATTTTTCTTTTTAGTGAAAATTAATTTTTAAGCTGAAGGTTTAACGATTCCATTTTTAGTTAAAAAATTCTATTTTTAAACCAATAATTCAACTACTTGGTAGTAAATTAAAATTTTTGAAAAGAATTCCTGAAAATAAAATCAAGAATCTAACGACCAAATTTGGACAACCACCACATAACGTTCCCATTGGAATCTGAAAAAAGGAAACACCTCTCCCCCTCCTTTCCCTCTAAAAAAGAAAAAAAGAAGAAAAGAAAATTATTCATCTTTACGTTGGACGAAAATAAAAAGCAGGAACGAAAAATGAGGAGGCAACCAAGCAAATCCCCTTCCTTCTCTTTTTTATTTCTTTCGCCCTCTCTATTCCTACCATTATCAAATCCCAATAAAAAACATTTTTAAAAAATATGTAATAATCACCAACGTTTCGGCACTCATACAGCACCCTTATCAAGGCAAAAAAATTATGTAATATAAATATAATATAATTATATAATAAAATTATATAATATAAAATAAAAGGAGGGGCAGAGGTGTTTCCTTTTTTCAGCTTCCAATAGGAACATTTTGTGGTGGTTGTCCAAATTTGATCGTTAGGTTCTTGATTTTATTTTCAGGATTTTTTTTCATCAATTTGATTATTGGACGTTAAAAATGGATTTTACATTGGATTGTTTTCCTATTTAAATATTCTAAATTTTAATTAAAATTTTTGTTAAGAATTTTTATTTTTTGTTGCAAATTAAGCTATTAGTCTTAAATGTAACTATTTCTTTAGAATCTCGGTTATTTTTTGTGAAATATTAGTTTCTGTTTATTTAAAAAATTAAGTATTCTATTTTTTTGTTGTTGAAAACTTATCCTTTTCAGTTGAAAACGCATATATTTTGTTAAAGTTCTTCCTTTTGGTTTCAAAATTTATCTTGTATGGTAGAAAAGTAATTTTTCACGGTTAAAAATTCATTTCTCTTGGCTAAAAATTATCTTTTTGATTGAAAATTTGTTTTTCTCGGCTTGAAAATTTAACTCTATGGTTTAAAATTGAAGTACTCAATTTGTTGTGTCGTTAGGATTGGTATTTAATATATCGATAAGTATCAGAGTTTAATTCTTTTATCGGGACAGTGTCACGCATTACAAAACCTTTGCGAGCCCAGTCCTATGTGATACTTTGTAACGTTAAGAGCAGACCTTCAGAATGTAACGTGATATGTGTTCGATCCATCGTAAATATCCGAGGTGTATTATTCCACACGAAAAACATTTTCTTCATTTTTTTATTGAACGAACATTTAAGCAGAAATAAGCAATAGGGTGCTCAAATAAGCTTTCATTTTGCAAAGGCTCTTCTCTAAATTTGTTTCTTTCGATGAAAAATACGTATTGAGATCCTCGAAAATTATAATTAATTTAGAATTAATGGATATGCAGCTTGGTTACCGGAGCTTAAAAAAAAATTCCAAAAATTTCCTGCTTGCATAGTTTTCAAAATTTCTTGAGTTTTAATTTTGTTTAACATACCTGGAGGTCAGAAAAATCTTATTGATTTTTTGTGGATTTCAGTCATTCATTTTGTTTTTAAAATAATTCCTCATTATTTCTCTACCGTTTACAAAGAATTTTTTAACGCGTTTGAAAATAGAAAATGAATTTTTTGGGTGATTGATAACTTTCCAGTGACAACAATGTACTAGAAAAGAATGGACAAAGTTCAGGAGTCAAAATTAGAAATACAGCAAATGTTTAAAATTTTGATTTTGGCCTTTAGTGAAATTATCTTTATAACTTGAGGTTTGAAGATTTGTTTGAGCATATGTGGACTTTTTAAACATAGAAATATACTATAAAAATCCACAAGACCTAGGAGTCAAAATAATATTTGCAGCAATTTATCAAAATTTGTAATTTGGTATTTAATGAGGTAAATATTATCACTTGTGATTTAAAATTTCTTGCGCGTGTCCGGAGTTTTTGGTCTCAGAAATACACTAGAGAAAAATGCACAAGACCTAGGAGTAAAGATTATCATTTCAATAGTTTATACATATTTGGAATTTGGTATTTAATAGAATTATCTTCTTCACTTGTGATTTTCTAATATTCTTGAGCATATCTGGAAATTGTAAGCCTGAAAACAATATACATTCATTCAAAAATTCTACACATGTTCAAAAAAATACTTCATCCGCAAGTTATAACAATTATTTCATTAAATATCCAAACAAAATTTTTTTAATTTGCTGTATTTCCAATTGCTACTCCTGGGTCTTGGCGATTTTTTCCTAGTGGATTTTGTTCACTGGAAAGTTTTGAAGCACCCCAAAAAATTCTTCTCCTATTCACAAACCTATTTTTTTTCCAAAAACAGGGGCGAATTAAATAAGAATTATTTCGAAATAAAAATGATTGAAACCTGCAAGAAATCTTGAAGACTTTTCTGAACTTAAGTTATGTAAAAAATTGATAATCAAGAAAAATTTAAAACTCTGCGAACAAGAAGATTCATCAACCTTTTTTTTAAGCACACATAACCAAGATGCACAAAATTCCGAAAGTGTTTATTTCTCAATCCATCCTAATGAGGAATTCGAAAAGAATAATTTATTTAGCTTGCCGTGAGAAGCAAAAGATATAAATGCATAGGTTTAGATTTATGACGAATCTAAAAAGTGCCACTAAGATCGAAGATGATTTGTAAAAGTACAGCAGACGACAATTCCGCCCTGGGTACCTGTACGGTCATGGCTCGACTCGTACTGATACCTGCGTAAGTGTACCCCCACTATTGGTACTCCTCACTTGCCTTTACCCAGTTGTATATTTCGCGTCGGGTTAGAGCCGGGTATACCTGAGATTTTGAAATTAGCATCCATTGTACTTATAATCCCTTTGTATTCGCAATGCTCATTCATAGAATGTCTATATATTACTATAATTTGGAAAGCTTAGAATTTAAATTTATTATGTTTTGAAGACCTTTAAACTGGAAATTGAAAACTTCGCAAATTTTATCGTGAAACATTTTCTATGAATTTAAATTGATGGAACTATTAATGCTTTTAATTTGAAATAAAATAATTTTACCATATTGTTATGCGGTAAATTGTGCAACTGACTTGTTTTGTGTGAGATTAAAGTCAATTTTTGACTTCAAGCGCTTTATTAGTATATATTGATACAAGATTATAACTGGCACCTCGGCACGAGGTAGCGCTTTATATAGGCTAATTAGACGTTTCGGAGAACATCCCTTTATGCATTCAAGGATTCCTAATTTACGTAGAGTATAGAGAGTTGTCAATGCTAAAGCAGCGTAACCTAAATATTGTAACCATTCCAAACTGGGTTCCTTCCATTTTTTAAGCCTTCTGTGAGAAGCGATAGTTTCTAAAATACTTCCGGTGTCGTCTAGGCTAATTCTGGCTTGCTTAAGTTCTTCGTGTGATATTTGTTTAGGAAGTTGCACTAATCTTTGTTCTAAAATGTCCATGTCTTTCTAGTCAAATTTTATGTCGTATGTGACATTTAGCCATTGCGTCGAATGAGTTTCGTATGATTTTTCTAATTCTGGAATATCATAGCTGTTATAGAATTTGCATCCAAATCCTCTGTGTAACAGGTAAGGTGATTGGTTACATTTACTCCCTGAGTATCTTTTGAATAGGCTGGCTTCGCAAGATTGGTAATCTATCAATTTTACATTCGGTTGGTTTCTTTTGTATATTTTGTATATATATATATATAATTATAAATTTGTCATAAGGACAACCGCAGGATTTCACCGGGAGCGGGTGCTTATCTGGAAAATTGCAACCGCTCCTAGCGAAATCGCGGTAAAATTTCAGCCACAACCACGTCTCACGACCGTGAGATAGGTATATATATACAGGTGTGTGTTTGTGTGTGTAAAAAGACCTTGGATCATTGCTACGGAGAGAGTGCTGATATCTATAATGTGCTGGTAATTTTCTTCTTTATTGTCGAAATGGTAACGTATACGTTGGGTTGTCTCAAATTCCTTAATGGTTTCTTTCAGCATGTTTGGTGTTAAGATTTGGGGGTGTACTATCCCGTGCTTTTCGTAATTTATGGCGTAGTAGTAATTTGGAGTTGACGAAACTATCCTTCGTTACAGTGTTTAAACTGTAACTGATATTTTTTATAAACTGTCTTTCTGTATGATTTGAGAGGATGCTAGCTACATTTTTGTTATCCTTATAAATTGTCTCAAATTCATAGTTAATTTGTTTCATGTCTGATTCGCTCAATGTTCCAAAAAAAGTTTTAGATAAGTCTCCCAAAAAAATTAGCTAATCCTCTTTTTTGACGTTGTTTACCTAATAATTTTTGTAGGGTACTATTTTTGCTAATTAGTCTATTGTAGCGGCTCCTAACCAATTGGATTTCATATATTAATGTGCATTGTTTGTTACAAGCTACTTCTGCCCTAGCGATGGTGTTGTCAATAGTTTTAATTTGGCTTTCGGTCGAAGTCATATTAATACCTATTACCATCTTCCATTTTTCGTGAAATAGGTGTACTTTGGAGATCTACTCGATGTACACGTTTCCTTGTATTCTTTCAAGAGTGTAGTTAGCACCGATCATCGGTGCTAGTGCTGGCAGGAGGGTCGAAAAGGGTGTCATCGCCTACAAAATAAGCCATTGCTTGGTTTATATGGATTCTAATTATTTTATCCTTGTTTCTAATTCTTAAGTTGTAGTTGTCTAAATAGTCTATTACTTTAAATGGACCTTTCCATGAATGGTCTAACTTGTTCTGCTTGGTGTTATTAAATATTTTGACGGTGTCTTCACTTTTGTATAGGGGATGCTTGTGTACTATGTTTTCATCGAGTCTTTTCTTTGTTTTTTCGGTTTCAATTTCTATTGTTTCTCGAGCTTTTCTCAGGTGTTCTTTATGATTCCTTTGCCACTTTCTAATGAGTTCGGGGTACGTTAGCGTTGATGAGTGCGTGATTGAGGATGGAATGTTGGCTTCTCTCCCGAACATTAGTTCAAAGGGTGTTAGGCCCGTTGTTTGGTTTCTCATGGTATTGAGGGCAAAATTGATGAATTTTAGGTTATCATCCTACTCATTGTTGCGTTCGGAGATGCTGGTTTTGATTAAATTTCCCAAGATTCAGTGCATTCTTTCAATGTTACCGTTAGACTGTGGGTGGAATGCAGTGGTTTTAACATATCTTATTTTAAGGGCTTCTTCAAATTGCTGTATCATTTCGGAAAGAAAGTTTTGGCTTTGGTCTGTAAGTATTATTTTGGGTGCTCCGCAGATATAGATATATTGCTTGAGTAATCCTTCAATTATTAAGCTAGTGGTTTCGTTCGCCATTGGTATCAATACGGTATAACGGGTTAATCAATCTTGTAGGCTCAATATGTATTTATTTCCTTTCGTTGTTTCAGGTAATTGGCCATATACTCGTATGTCTAGGGCTATTTTGTCATTGGGGGCTAATGGGATATCTGGTATTATAGCTTCGGCCTGGTTTTGCATTCTGGCCGTTTCTTGTGAGCTGGCAAATGAGACATGTTTTCACGAATTTCTTGATATCGTTGTCCATTCCTACCCACTGCCATATTTTTCGGGCTTTATCTGTTGTATTTTTCTCTCCGAAGTGTTCGGCATGTGCTTCTTTAATGATGTTCGTTTTCTCCTCCATTATTAATTCACGGGTGTTATTGAAGTACATGTGAAAGCTATGGTTTGGGTAGAGGTTGGATAAATATTCTACCATTTCTTGTATTATTTCTTTTTCTATTGGTGTGAACAGTGGATCCCCGAAAATTAATCTGATCAATGTGAGTTTTTTATTTATTGTCTTGTCAATGAGCCAACCCAGCTTTCTCAATCAGTCTTCTTCGTTGAAATTTGGCATGTCTTCTTTATTTATGGTTTTCCAGAGTTTTCCTACCGCGTAAGGTTTCGTTTTGACCTTTTCTTGCGTTGGGTTCAGTTGCCATGTCATGAACTCATCGTATAGGTCATTCTTGAGGCAGTTTCTTCGGTTTTCTTGTTCGATGGTTTCCTCTTGTTCGTTAGGGTAGTCAGGGTTTTCTGGTTTATCTTGTTTTTTATTATTACTCTGTTTTTTAGTATTTCTTCTTTAGTGATTGTGGGACCTTTATTTGGGGTACCCAAGATTTCCGTGTCGAGATGTTCATTTTGGTCAGAGGTGGGAGTTATGTTTATTCCATCCAATGCTTGTTGTAAGAGATCGCTACTCCGTAGAGGGAATAATCCTGAGAGGCAGTCAGCCACTTTATTTTCTTTTCCTTTTACATATTCGATTTCATATATGTACTCTTCGAGACGCAGCCTCCATCTGAGCAATCTTGAGCTAGGATCTTTAACATTATGTAGCCGGATGAATGCCTCGTGATGTGTTTGAATCGTAAATTTCTTTTCTAACAGGTACTGTCGAAGTCTTTTCATGGCCCACACTCTTGCGAGGAGTTCTTTCTCTGAGGTGCTGTAATTTTCTTCTGCCTTGTTAAAGGTTCTACTTATAAACAGGCAGGGCTGTCCATTTTGGGAGAGCACTGCGCCGAGGCCTTGGCTTGATGCATCCGTGGACAATGTGAATTTTTCTTTGCAATTCGGGAATTTCAGTACGGGTGCCTTTATCAGGGCATTTTTTAATGTTTCAAATGCTTCCTCGCATCGGGGTGTCCAGTCGAATATTGTCTCTTTTTGTGTTAGTTTCGTCAGCAGTCTGGCTATCACGGAGAAGTTCTTTATAAATTTCCTATAATACCCTGCTAGTCCGACGAATGATTGAACATGTTTGGGTGTTTTTAGTTGTTTAAATTCTTTGATCGCTTGGATTTTTACGGGGTTTGGTTTCACTTCTTCTGCTGTGATGAGGTGGTTCAGGTATTCTAATTCTGGTCTTAAATATTCACACTTTGATGGTTCTAATTTTAAACCTAGTGTTTTTAGTCTGTCTAATACTTTTACCAGGTTATCGTTGTGCTTTTTTAACGTTTTTCCGAATACTACGATTTCGTCGATGTATACAAAGCAAACTTTTCCTATCAGGCCTCTAAATGCGTTGTCCTTCATTCTTTCGAAAGTTGCTGGACTGTTCTTTAAACCAAACGGTAGCCTATTATACTCAAAGTGACCTTGACTCGTTGAGAAGGCCGTGTATTTTTTTATTCTTCTTGCATCGCTATTTGGTGGAACCCTGCACTCATGTCGAATTCTGCAAAAAACTTTGCTGATCCGAGTTGGTCCAATATATCGTCTATGACCGGTAAGGGGTAAGCGTCTTCATCCGTATCCTTATTTATCTGTCGATAGTCTATTATCATTTTAAGCTTTCCTCTTTTTTTGGGCACAATCCATATTGGTGAATTGAATGGTGATTGGGATTTTCTTATAATTCCATTCCGGAGTAATTCCTGTCTGTGCTCTAGCGCGAATTCCTTATGGGCTTCTGGCAGTTACTGAGATCTTAAGTTTATTATTTTGCCCATGTTAAGGATGATCTCATGCTCCGTTAAATTGTTGCACGGTAAGGGGTCTCCTTCTAACGTGAATACGTCTACATATTGTAGTAGGATTTTCTTTACTTGTTCTTTGATTTCTGGTTCTATGTGGTTTAGGTTCAATTTATCTTGCAGTTTCTTAATCCGTTCTATGTAATGATGATGGGTAGATTTATTATTGCTATCACTCTCGTTTTGTTCTAAAACTACGACCCGTGTTTTTATAGATGCTATTCTTTCAAATGGAATTGTTTGAGGAATTTTGGCTGGTGTTTTTTCATAATTATGGTATAGTATGATTAGTTCTTTATTAGAAATAGTGTATATACCATCGGGGACTTCTTTTTGTCCTTCTATCCATACTGTTTGGTCCTCCTCAGCTTCCATCGTTATTTCGCACATTTTGGTTGTGTTTCCGGATCTATAATCACCTTCGAAATGTAGTAGTAGTTTGTATTTGTCAATAACTAGGTAATTTCGAGTTATGGCATACATTGGATATTTGTGGAAAAAAGGTAAACCTATTATACCATCTTCTATCAAAGGGAAATTGTCTTCTATTACATGAAATTTTTTTTTCTTTTCCAGTAGATTAGGTATGTTGCTTCTGATGATTCATGATAGTCATCTCCCATGGAAAATTTTTTGTTGTATTTGAATGTTTTTTGGTCCGGTTGTAGAAAGTTTCGTTTAATTAAATTGATGGCTGCTCCGCTATCTACTAATAGTCTGTCAATTGTTCGGTCTCTTCGTTTTTCATGGATTGATTGTAGTCTTCCGCAAAGTTTTGACACTCTGCTTGTTCCTCGTATTGGTTCTGCTCTGCTATCTCTTTTTCTGTCATTTCCACTTGTTCTAAATATTCTTCTTGATTTTCCTGAATTGTCTTGATTTGTGGGGGTCGATTTTGTGCTGATCCTGGGTGAAAACCCTGCTGTTTACTATAACATTGGGAGGCGAAATGTTCGATTTTGCAGCACTTATGGCAACTCATTTTAGATCTTTCGGCGAGCGGATGGTTCGCTTTGGGTACATTGGGCTGATTCGGTGTCGTGTTAGCCAAAGGCCTCAGTACTGTAGGTCGAGATTGAAATTTCAGTGGTTGTCTAGGCACTTGGCTTTGTCTAGGCAGTTGGCTTTGTCTTAGTATTGTAATAGTTTGTCGAGCGAAAAGGACTTAAAATAATTAAGAACAGAGAATTGAACTCAAAATACCGGAACTCGTTTATTGTAATGTCAGGTAAACGCAAATAGAACAATCATGTTTAACGGTCGTCTTCGCACTGCACGCCAAGGGTTCTTCCCCCTTCGGGGAAAGTCGCTATGCCTCACGAAGGGCCATCATTCGGCAATCTTCGGGAAAGTCGCTATATGGTCTCTTCCTCACGCAGGGCCATCTCTATACATATCTTACAAATATAAACTATATTCTACAGTTCGGCCTATCCTGACTATCTCCGTCCTCGCAGCCAAAGTCAATTATGATATGTCATACAATGTAACCCTCTTTTTTTCATCATTGGTCACGTACAATTAAAATTTTCAGCTTGAAACAACATTAATTAAAACCCAAAAATGTAACCAGAACATAATAATTGAAATTCAAATATAGAGCTAAATCTATCAAAATCGAAAATCGAGTCTCCTGTTAAATAAATCGAGGAACGGAAACTTGATTTTGGATTTCGGTGCTTCAAAGATTCAGGTTCTCGAAACCCACATGCGCATATTACGATGTTCCCATATTCCCTCGTACTTACGTTGTGATACCTGGAATCCCTCAATATCAGCGATGATATATCGTTGATTTAGCAGTACTTTGGTTACTGCATAAGGCCCTTTGAACCGCGGTATCAATTTCGGTGATATACCTGGTGTCGAATCGAAATTGCGAATCATAACGTAATCGCCTACTTTATACTCATGCGCGATCTTTCGTTTTTTATTTGCGTTATTCACGTAACGTTCCTGGGCCTTACGAAGCTTTCTTTCAGTTCTCGCTCTCAATTCTATCAAATTCCTATCGCTTTTATTCACGCTATTTTCCACAAATTCTCTCAGGGAATCACACACCTTTCCGCGCTGTGTCATGCCAAATAATAATTTACTCGGCATCTCACCAGTAGACGCGTGAACAGAATTGTTTATTGAGAATTCGATTTCAGCAACGACTTTAGGCCATAATGTTCCGATTTCCTGATCACTCAATTTTCCTAATGGTAGACCAAGGGTTTTATTCACAATTTCCACTGGCCATTGGCCTGTGGAGATGCAGTAACTACGTTTTGATGCTTCACATCATATTCTTCACAAAAATCTAGAAATTCTTTTGACATAAATGAACTTCCGCGATCAGAAGTCAGTATTCTAGGTTTGCTATAGTTCGCAAAGTACTCCTTCAAACATGCAATGCTTTCCTTCGACGTTGTCGATTTGGTTGGGTAAAGTTTTGTAAATTTGGTGAAATTGTCAACAGTTACTAATATGTGTTTTTTTTGTCTTTACTCTAGAATCAAAAATGTCAATGTGATCTATATGCACAGAATCGAAGGGTTTATTTCCCTTAGGAATCGCGCAAACCATTCCCTCAACCTTACTGGACGTCGGAGAAAAAGCGATACATTTACAGCAATTTTTTACATTTTCCGCAATCTTTTTCCTCATTTCTGGGAACCAATAAGAACGGTGCATCGTGTCATAGACTTTAGCAATCCTTTGGTGACCAAGGTCGTCATGGTACTTGAAAATTACATTTTTTTCAATGATACTCGGCAAATAAAATAAGAGTGTGTCGCCATTTTCACTTTTTCTATAAATAACGCCATTTCTAGATTCGTACAGCTTATCTTCATTTTTTTCTAGACGCTTGCTAATCTCGATTATTCGTTCATCTTTATTTTGTGCACACATCAAATTTGTCTCGAAAGGGTTGTCGCTAATCACACCCACCCAATTGCAACGACTGAGTCCATCCACATGGGTCATCCGTGTTCCGGCGCGATATTCCGTCACGTAATAAAAAATTTGCAATTCCCTCACCCACCTTTCAATTCGCGGATTGATTTCCTTTTTTTCAAAGCTAAAGTTAACGAGTTACAATCTGTAACAATTTTAAAAGGAATCCCATGGAGATAGACTCTGAATCGTCGCGTCGCATAAACTATCGCCAGCATCTCGAGTTCAAATCAGTGATAGCGGCTTTCCTCTTCGGTGGTACGTTTTGAGAATTAGAACACCGGATGGAACTTAAGATCTTTTTTACGTTGCATGAGAATTGTACCGAAACCAATCGAGCTTGCATCACAATGCAGCTCGGTCTCGTCTCGCGGGTCGAAAACAGCTAAGATTGGCGCCTCTGTTAATTTTGAGTTTAGAAGATTGAATACACTCAATTCTACCTCTCCAAATTTGAAATCTGCTCCCTTACGTAAAAGGTCGTACAGAGGCTTTGCTACAATCGAAAAATTTCTCAATGTATTTTCGAAAATGCTGTGCGATTCCTAGAAAGCTCTGCACTCCCTTAACATTTCTAGGCACGGGATAGTTTAATACTGCTTCAATTCCCCTTTTCGTTGGCCTAAGACCCTCTTCACTAATGACGTAGCCTAGAAACTCAATTTCGGTGAACAGAAAATCGCATTTATCTAAACGAATCTCCATCTTGTTCTCGACCATACGCCTAAATCCAATATTTCAAGATGATGCTCGATAGACATGGTAGCGACCGATATGTCGTCCATGTAAGCAACGACATCACCAGAATCAATTAAATCTCTAAACACATCGTTCACAAATTTTCGAAATCGTGTTGGAGCAGTTTTCAATCCGGCGGGAACGACATTGTATTCAAACTGCCCAAACGCGGTTACAAATAACGTGTATTTCCTAGATTGTTCCGCAACAGAAATATGGTGAAACCCATCTTTCAGATCTATACGGCTAAAAAACTTTTTATTTCCAAGAATGTCGATTTGGTCCTCAACTAAGGGCAACGGGTAGTTGTCCTTGACTATCGACTTATTTAATGTGCGATAATCAACACACATTCGAGTTTCGACATTCTTCTTTCGAACCAAAACGACAGGAGAAGCATATTCGGAATTACTGACTGTAATCTTTTTGTCATCAAGAAGCTTATCTAATATTTTTCTTAATTCACTTTTTTCTGCATAAGATAATCTTCTAGGACCAAACTGGAATGGCTTTTTATATTTGAATTCAATTCTTAGTTCAGCCTCGACTTTTGGCTTCTCTGGTCGTTCAGGTTGAACGTATTCCTCCAAGAATAATGTCTTAAATTTTTGTTGATCACAAGCTTCCGGATTGATGTTTAAACAATTGGATTTATCACAACTAATTGCATCAAGTTCTACATTTAAAATTTCGCGAGTTACTTCTTCGTGGCTTTCCTCACAGTCTACCAACTTGAGACCAAACTTTCGAAAGACATCGCGACCCAATGCAACCGGCATTTTCATTCTGTTGTCATCCACAACCAATAAACAGATGTCTCTACTTTTATTGCCAAACGTGGCACTCGCATTCAAACATCCTATTATTTTCATTTTAGAATCATTAATTCCAGAAAAATCTAAACAATCAGAATCAATTACTTTAATACAATCAGGGCTTACCAATTTTTGTTTAATAAAACTAATTGGACTTCCGCTATCTAATCTCAAGATGTACTCCATGATGAAAAGCTCACCATCCAACTTCAATTCGTATCTCACTAATTTGAGAAACTCGGAACCTTCTTCTTGTGGTTCGACGTTGGCTACCTCTGAAGATTGTCTTCCTTTCGATGAGCCTTGTCGCCGCTGAGGACAGTCGCTAATACTGTGCTCAGTAGAATAACACTTAAAACACGCTCCCTTCTCTCTTTTTTCCTCTTTACGCTCAGAGGAAAACTGTCCCCACCCACTGCAATTAAAACATCGAACTTTATTTTTTCCCTTAAAAACACTATCACTTTTTCACTAGCATTTTTTCCATCTTCCGATGTTCCTTGGGAAGACTTCTAACTTCCTTCTCTTGGGAGGTGCTTGGAACTAGGACCCAATGAGACCTTCTCAAAAGCTGCCAGTAGATCTTCCACCGTCTTGAGGTTCTGGATGCGTGCCTGGTTACGCAAAGTCATTTCAGGAATACCATCAATAAAATAATCAATTCTTTCAGATTCGTCAATTGGTACTCGATTAGCCAAAATAGATTTGTCATGAATATACTCGCTGAATCCATCACCTCGCTTCCATATTCTCTCCTCGAACAATTTCTTCAACTGCACTTTATTTGGACGTCGGTGAAACATCTTTTTCATTTCCGTCAATTAATCATCAGTTCTTATTTCAATATGCTCTGGTTTAGAGTGGAACCAGGCGATGGCTTTGCCTTTCAACCTTGAGCAAATTAAGACCATCTGAAGTCATCCTCCAGACCATAGATAGTTTTCAATAACTTAACTTGCCGCTCCCAGCTGTCAAAGTTTCCACCAGATCCATCGAAATGGCTGAGTAGTTCGGCAATTGCTGTGATGTTAATTTTCCTCGATCCGCCACTGGTCATTGATGACTCATGCCTCAATCCAGCACTGCTGACTGACAATTCACGTCCAGAGTTTCCCCTTCTTCTATCCTCTAGTTCGCGCCTTAAGTCAGCTAATCGTCTCTCTTCAGTTTCGAGAGCGATTCTCTCTTGTTCCAATATGGCGGCACTGGGATCATTTACCGCATTTTCCACCTCTTCGATGCGCTTTTGTTCCTGAAGTAGCTGCTTCCTGGTTTTTTCCAGCTGTCGCGTCAATGCTTTGCGTTCAGCTCTTATCTTTTTCAAGACATCCACGTTCTGCAATGAGGCTGCTTTTTGTTGAGACGCAGCTCTTGCGATCTCAATTTCGCGCTTAGCCTCTTCTAACTGCTCAAACAACGCTTCATTGTCTCATTGTACCCGTAGTACTTTCGTTTAACGAGCGTAATATTTCCTTTAAAGCGATCAATGTGAGGATGTTGGGATTCGACGCCATCTTGTCAATCGAGAAAATTTTCCTAACGCGTGGGTCAATTTGAGCGAATTTACTTACGAATTTACCTTTGAATCCCACTTCTGAAAACTGTAACAGTTTGTCGAGTGAAAAGGGCTTGAAATAATTAAGAACAGAGAATTGAAATCAAAATACCGGTACTCGTTTATTGTAATGTCAGATAAAGGCAAATAGAACAATCATGTTTAACGGTCGGCGCACTCTGTCTCTACCGCGTATACTAATTCGTTATAAGCGGCTCTGAAAAATTGACTAAAAGTTTTTACGGTGTTTCCACCCTGTCTAATTGTGTCCAATTTAGCTTGGCACAATTCAATCAAGCTTTGTACTCCTAGGTTTGTTTCCAAACATAAGTATAATTCTTCGAAACTCCCTATTGATGTATGCCGTACAGCTTGTTCGGCATAGTCTTCAATTTTTTTAGCTACCACAAAATCGAGCAGTAAGTCTGGGTTGTCACAGCGTAAACGGGCTCTTTTTACGCTTTTTATCCACTAGCGAATACCGGCATCATTGGTTCCATTCAGGATTTTTATTGTTCTAATCATATCCTTCGCTGGTGAGAAGGAAATGATTGCAGGAGCTGTTCCAATTGGCAGCTCATTGGGCCGTTCTGTTGCCATACTCCTTAGTAGTTGTGGATTCGTGGGTGCGGATATTGGTCTGTTTTCCGGCGCAGGACAGTTAAAAGGTGGTAAGGGTTGTTGTTTTATTCCTATTCCTGACATTTTATTTCTTAATTTTCGCAATCTGAATCGTCGTCCGTGATGAGTGCTGAGTTTCTTACTACTTGCTTAATTTCTCTGCTCCAGCTGTGATTCTCTTCATTAAGTGTGCTAAGTTCTACCTTCATTCTGGTATTCTCGAGTTTTAATTCTCCGATTTCCAATCGTAATTGCTGGATAGAATCCAGGTTTAAAAAAGAATCGGATGCTATGTAGGTCGGCGGTATTGCTCTCGACTGAGCTGGAGTTTTCTTGGGGCAGACCATTGCTGTGTGGAATAAAGGTAACAAGTCGTGGGATAATGAGTCAGAAGTGGTGTCAGTATCGTCTGTGCCGTACGCTGCACTGGCTTTATCTCTATACGTCGCGTATTCCAGCGTAAAGGCTTATCTCGCTTGTTATCTAATATGCATCTGGGATGTGCTTCCGTTGGACTTTAAGTCCTTTAGTACAGTGGAATGCAAGGAAATCGTCTAATACAATTTCTCTGATTCCGAAGTAATTTATTATTATTTTATTTATTATTTTTTTTTTGAGGAAAAGCAGTGTTTTGGAGCACCAGGAGTATACCTTACCCTAATCTTGAAACTCTGCCTCGCTGAATCTTAAACTATTTATTTTCAGTTTCGCATTCGTCTCCTTCCGCAGACAGCAACGAGGACTTACACTCTTCAAGATTAGCCTTTACGATTTGTACCTACTTATGTGCTAAGTCAAAAACTTACAGTGATTCGCTTTTACAAAAACCTTGTCGAGGTCCGTGAATCTGCGATGTCGACTATTTGAAGCGGCGATCGGCCTGCGGACGTATCTGCTGGCGTTTTATTTGTTTTTTTTTGTTTTTCGTTTAATTCTTCTTTCTTCTGGCGGTGGGCGTTCTGATTGCTGACGTTTCGGCTGCTTGAGCTGTAACTATCCTGGATTCCTTGCTGCTAGACTGCTGCTAGACAGATGTCTCTTCCGCCTGTTCGCGGGCCTCGTGCTGAAGTTTTGGAAGGTTAAGTTTACGTATTATGGAATTTGTTACTTCCAGTGTTACTCAGTCCGTCTTACTACTTCTGTTTAACGGGATTATCCGTAAATAATACCGGATCTCTAGCGTCTAGCGAATCTCGTTAAATTCTTTTTTCCTCTTTCCAGGTGTCGTTGCGTATCAGTTTTATGTGAAATCTCTAATGATTTCGTAAAATCGGAGAAGTCGAAAAGCTGAACCTGGCAGGATCGCCAATAATGTTATGCGGTAAATTGTGTAACTGACTTTTTTTTGTGTGAGCTTGAAGTCAATCTCTGACTTCAAGCGCTTTATTAGTATATATTGATACAAGCTTAGAACTGGCTCCTCGGCGCGAGGTAGCGCTTTATATATGCTAATTAGACATAGGGTGGGGGTAAATATCTGTGCTTAACAATATAAAGATTCTAAAGAAATTGAGTTTCACACACACAGAATTTGAAATTTATAAAATGTACACGGTACTAATTTAAAAATTGGCCAATATTACTATCTTACATATTAGTCTTTTTTTAAACGTTTTTAGTTTAAAATTCATGAACGTTATTACTTTGAATTTCAAAATATTGTACAACTAGTACTAAGTTGATTCAATGTATATGTTCATATAAGAATTACGTTTAATCTTAAAAATAATTAAAACGTTAAGCATAAACATTATTGTAAATAGTGATTGTAACCAAATATTTGATAAACAAAAACGAATTTTTGAACAGTTATACGTAGAAAAAGTTCGGTTTCTGAATTAAAATGAGAATGAATAATAGCACTGCATGCTAAGATTCACTCTGTGAAAATTCCTGGAATATTTTATAATTAATACTTAACTATGATAAATTGTTCATAAAAATATTTATTAATACATTTTTATTATCACTTGTGTCTAACTGAGACATTTAACTTAATCGCAAGCTATTTGAATGGAAAAAACGAATTTCTTGTACTTGAATTTCTAAAATATAAAAATCTATTCATCTAATTTGTTCCTGGAACTAGAAATTGTTATAATTTACGATATTTTATGATAATTAATTTTTTAACTTGAAATTCTTTTTAGGATCCGTATAATTGCCCCCACCTCCTATGTCATTTAATAATAACGTGAGACGATGAAGTGTGGTGAAATCTTACTGTTTTTTATTAATCAACCGAGTAGTTTAATTTTCAAAGAAGCAGTTGAATTTTCAACTAATAAAGATGAGTTTTTAACGAAAAATGAAATAGTTGATATTTTAAGCAAGAAAATACTGTTGATTTAAATCAAAAGTAGCTAAAGAGAATAAAAAAGAACCAATTTTTAATAAAAAAGTGAAATCCTCACTCAAAGCAGGTGAATCTTCAACCAAAAAGTTATTTGCATTTTTAATCAAAATATAAGCTTTCCGTAAAGTAGTTCAATTTTCAATAAAATAGTTACAAATAGTTACGAAAAGGCATTAATTTTTAAAAATGAAATTAAGTTAACAAACATCATTGCTTAAACAATTCATTATTTATAACAATATTAGCTAAGAATAATGCTAGAATCTCGGAGTTTTTCTAATATTTTTCACTTTAAATTCTAATGAGGTTTTAATTAAATCGCCGGGAAAACCCCGGAAATTACCGGAATTTCAATCAATGATCGGGATTCTTTTATATACTCTATCACCCTAAAAATACAAATTTAAAGTGTTTAATTTTTATTTGAAGTTTTAATTTTTCAGAGTGGGCACTTTAATCAGTAACATTTAATTCTCAACCATGTCCCAGTTCGCCAACCTTTTTTACGAATAAAGTGAAACAATTCAAACGCAAAAAGCTGAAAGGTTCCGTTTAAAACAAGTAAATATATAATTAAGTAGAAGCTATACTTAAAATATAAACTAATTTATCATATTTCTAGGAACTTTAGTCAAATTTATTTATTCTTTTTCAACCGTTCAATATGCTTAAACAGTTCCAAAATTTGATTTAAAAATCTTCAAAAATCTAAATTTTGTTGAAAATGTTATGGAATGTTTTTTAATTTGTTATCATTTTTTAAATTCTTTTAAAACTTCTTAACAACTCCTTTTTATATTACTCGAGTTTTCCATAAAACTTTTAATAAGTCCTGCAAAATAAATAAGTTCTAAGTTTCATAAATCACAATTTTGGAAATCTTTTTAAATCTTTTTTAATATATATTCTTGTAAATTAATTTTTAAAAATAATTATTTTTAATTTTCCAATTTTAAAATAAATATCGGTAAATTGCAAAATAAATAAATTCAAAGTTTCGCAAATGACAATTTTGGAGATCTTTTTAAATCTTTTAAATATATTCTTAAAATTAATTTTTAAAAATAATCATTTTTAATTTGCCAATTTTAAAATAAATATCGGTAAATTGGAAAATAAATCAATTCAAAGTTTAATAAATGACAATTCTGGAAATCTTTTTAAATCTTTTTAAATATATTCTTAAAATTAATTTTTAAAAATAATGATGTTCAATTTTCCAATTTTAAAATAAACATCGGTAAATTGCAAAATATATAAATGCAAAGTTTCACAAATGACAATATTGGAATTCTTTTTAAATCTTACGAGGGTAGTTCAATAAGTCCTTAGAATGACCAACAGATAGCGCGCGAATCGCTCCAAATCATCTGTTTTCAGTCAGCACCACTCCCGACTAGATATAAGGTGCAGTCACAGTCCACAACTTTTGAGTTTACGTGTTTTTATAACCAATTGAAAAAAAATTGTTCCTTAAGAAAAATGGAAAAAAATGAGTTCAGAGCGGTAATCAAACATTTAAATTTAAAGGGTTTAAATCCATATGAGATCAAAAATGAATTGGACTCAGTTCATGGCATATCTGCCCCTGCCTTAGCAACGGTTTATAACTGGGTAAATGAATTTAAGCGTGGTCGTACATCTATAAGTGAC
>NC_046665.1:13209425-13220948 GCF_010883055.1 Belonocnema kinseyi | reverse complement strand
CGCCCGAGTTCACACATGCTTCGTTTCAATGGTTAAAATTGAAGAACTAAAATTCGAATTGGTCGAACACCCACCGTATTCACCAGATTTAGCCCCCAGTGATCTTTTCTTATTTCCAAACATGAAAAAATGGCTCGGTGGACAGAGATTTCCAGACAACGAAGACGTCATTGCCTCTGTAAGTGCTTATTTTGAGGAACTTCCGAAAACGCACTTTTCTGAAGGATTAAAAAAAGTTGAAAAGCGATTGATCAAGTGTATAGAGCTCCAAAGAGATTATGTTGAAAAATAAAAAAAAAAATTACCCAAAAAAAATTGTTTTTATACTTCATTCTAAGGACTTATTGAACTACCCTCGTATTAAATACATTTTTAAAATTAATTTTTAAATATAATCATTTTTAGCTTTCCAATTTTAAAATAAATATCGGTAAATTGAAAAATAAATAAATTCTAAGTTTCATAAATTGTACAGATCGAATGTTACAAAAAAAATTAACGCTATAAGTTTCAATGCTGTAAATTGAACAATGAAGCAACCACTCTGGAATTCTTTATATAATATCATTTTAATCATTAAAACATAAAAGATTACATTTTTTTCAGGAACATATTTTTAGTTACAAGTTAAATCCTTTCTGTTTTGAGTTGCCACATATCAATCATTGTTAAATTGTTATTTATATATCAAAATTGTTTTTAAAACCTTGTTAAATGTTCATTAAATTTTTTTTTTAATGAAAAATCATTTTAAAAATGTACAGGAATCTTAAGTATATTTTGTTACTATCTGCAAAGTTTAAAAATCATTTAAAAACGTCAAAATCTTATTTCAAGATCTTCAAAAATATATATTTTGTTAAACTTTTTATATTAGTTTTGAATCTCTTGAAAACCTCTAATTATCTTTCAACCTAATTGATTTTTTTCTAAAGTGATAATTGTTCAATTTTTATTTATACTTCCAAATTTGTTTTTGTTTTTAAACTCTGTTTAGCATTTCTGTAAAAAATAATTTATAAAATAAAAAAATCATTAAAAATTTTGCCATAAACTCTTAATCAATCCTGCAATATAAAAAATATCTTACAAGCTTCTGATTTTTCAATAAAATTTTGGTAATCTTTTGAAATCTTTTTAAAAATAAATTTTCAACACAAATTTAAATTTTTAGTTCAATAAAATATTTTAATTTTTAATGAAATAGAGGAATATAAATATTTATGTTAGGTTTCTACCAAGAAAAATAATCTTTTACCAAGAAACAAGACTTTTTAATACACGAATTTTTAACCAACAAATAGAATTTTTAACTAAAACAAAGTGCAAAAATCATAAGATAGTTTAACTATAAGTTTAAAAATCAATTTTTGAAAAAAAAAAATACTTTTCAAACGTAAAATGTTTAAATTTGCAATAAAATTAATTTTTAACTACAAAATTTAATTTTCATCCAAGAAGATTAAGTTTAAACCAAAACACAACCAATTTTCTACAAACTAATTACGTTTTTCTCTAAGGAAATTAATTTTGAAGTAAATAAATTAGTTTTTAACTAAGAAATATACTAAAATAAAATGCAATGGTGGGGGTAACCTTAGCAGGTCATAGTGCGAGTCGGGCATTTGCTACCTGTACACGCTCTACCGCCCCGCCCTTTCACGTCTTTTCTTACTCAGCCGGTCTGCTGCCGTCCATCCTGGTCTACGGGAGTCCTTTGTACCTAATGAGGACTAAAATGCAGAGTATGGCATTTTTTAAATTTACGACTTAGTGATTTATAAATATGATATTCGGAATCTCCGAGTTATAGCGATTCCAACGATATTTTATTATACTTGAAAATCAAAAAATTAATGTTTAAGTTTATGTGAAATTTTATTGCAAAGTTTGCAATATATTTTACTCAAATCCACTGCACATGCTTAAATATATTAGAGCAATATTTCACCTAACTTGGAAATTTCCACAAGCTCCAGATTTGACCTTATTTGAAAACTTATTAACAAACAGGATAAATGTGGTTTATTTTTCAGAAAATCTCACTTCTTCAAGTTATCCTTAAATAATGTTGCACTCCCAGTGTAAAATTATGAATAATCTTATTTCTAACTTAATTTGGAAACTCATTAACAAACGCCATACATTTATTTCTATTGATCAAGCAGTTTTCTCATGAAAAATAACTAAAAATACTATGTTGACGCATAAAAAGCAGAATTTAACAGATTTTCATTAAGTTAGAGTTAAAAGAATTGTTTTTCAAATCTAACTTTACCAATTTTTAAAAGTGATAAAAAATTGAATCTGCTTTAGTTATTGTCGAAAAAATTTTTAAAACTGAATTCAATAATTTTTGATAAAAAAATTATTATTCTTCCTTTAAAAAATAATACGTTTGATATCACCTGCTTTAGACGTTATACAAGATAAAGTATTATCAAGCATAATTGGAATAGATAAATTTGCAGTTTAAACATTTATTTTAAAATGAATAAGAACGAATTTTCAACAGAATAGTAAAATGTTTCACCAAATCAATGCATTTTCAACCGGAAAGATTAATTTTCTACCTAAGAACATTAAATTTGATAAAAATACATTAATTTTCACAGAAGTGTTTAAAAATAAGAAAGTTCCAACCACACGGAGAAAACGACATCGCAAGAATTGCATTATATACCGTAATTCCTGCGCTAAATATCGTAATTATTACATTATAATAGCGCAAAATCGTGATATCGTACATTGCAAGATTTTACATTACATTATTATTTTATTATATTATATATACGAGGGTTCTAGTAGTGGCCAATCGATATTAGTGCATTATAATATCCTAAAAAGCTTCGGAACCTGCTTGTGCGTTACCATATCGCGCTTTATTTCCATACAGAGGTTTTGCGATATCATTGTGCGATTTCTTTTTTCCGTGTAGATATTTAAATTTTCATCTGAAGAATTCAATTTTCAACTTACATGGAAAAGTTAAATATACGGTAAAAAAACCGTTTTCATTAAGAGGAAAAATTATGTTTATTTAATTATAAATTTGGAAAAAAATCGAGTAGATTTAAGACATATCTTTAGAAGTTTGGAAATATTACCAAATAATTTGAAATTTGAAAAATTAAAAAAATAATAATAAAACAAAATAACAAATTTAGAATTTTGAAGATTTGAACGCAAAATTTAAAAGATTTTTTAGCATTTTCAAAGGCATTAGAAAAATAAGATTTTTAAATTAAATTTTCATATAAGAACTAAAAATGGCTTTTTTAAAAATTAATTTGAAACATATTCAACTTTTTTAGGAGCAGTTTTTTTTATTTTGCAGGATGCTGCGGATAAAGTAGGGGTAGGTTGAAAATGAAGGTTATCAATATTGTTTTATATCGTAGACACTACTCTCAAATCTTTGAAAAACTTAGCACGTTTGGATGAAACCCTGTATCATGAGTTCAATTTTGCGAACATTTTTAATTTACCCATGTTAATGAAATGGAATATTAAAGTGCCCGATGGCACGTGTTAATCTTCGAATTTCAAAAAAAGTACACTATACCTTAATTGAAATTAATCAAAAAGCAAAAATCAAGTAAACCTAACAGCAATAATATATAATAATAATAATCTCGAAAATTCTCGAAACTTTCAGTTTTTTTCTAGAATTTTTCACTTTTGTTGAACTTTTAAATTATAGTGAGTTAATAATTAATGTAATTGTTTAAAAATGTTGATATTTTGTAGAAATTTTTGATGCATTACGTGGTTGGCAGTTTTGCAGTTGAAAGTGTTATTCTTTGGTTAATATCTCATTTGTGAAGTTATAAAAATTCTTTAATGAAAATTTTTAATTGATTATATTTAATTGATAACTATTATTAAAGTTTGCAGTATTCTTAAAGAAGTATTTTAACGAAATAAAATATTGATGAAAAAAACTATTACAATGTGGCAATAAAATATCTTGACAAATTTATTTAAAGTTGTCAGCAAACATTTCAGGACATGGAAAATTACACTATGATTTAAATATTAAATTATAAAAATCTTTTTAGATAAATAATGATTAAATTATTAGCTAAAAAAGTTCTGTCCCTTATCAATGAAAAGCGGATTTTGAAAGGCAAACTTTTTATTTACTTTCACAGAAAATATTCTCATGAGAACAGAAAATTCATCATATATATTCATGAATTATTCAGCTTCAGTATTTGAATTTAAAAGCACAATTAAAAAATTATACAACTTCATTTTTTTAATTTTATTTTTTACCACAGTGTGATTTTAGAAATGATTTTACTTTGATAGAAATAATTATTGATTTTAACACAAAGTTCCTCACATTTCAATTTAGATAATTTAAATTTAACAAATTTGGTAAAATTACGAATTACAAATTTTTCGAAACAAAAATTTGGAAAAAAATTGTTATAGAAGAAATGAAGGAAAATATTGTTTATAAGAAATTTCCTTTGACAATTTGTATTCTTACTATTCTGAAAAAATGTTTTCATTAACTTTTTTTAATGAAGAAAAGAACATTTTTAAAGAATATTTGAATACATATTCCACTACAAAGTTTATTAAACTTTGTATTTTCACTTCAGTGAAACTTTTAAGGAAAAAAATTTTACTTTCACACATATAATTCATTATGATAATAAAAAAATGCATTAATTAACCTTATTTCTGTTATGCAAAAAAAAAACTGTTTTTAAGGTTTTAAATAAAAAAATGTGCGAATAAATATACGTCGCTAAAAATTAATTCTAAAATAGCTCCTCGACTAGCTATGTTTTGACAACTCTTCAAACAATTTTTTAAAACTTTTGTTATAAAATGTTCTTAACAGATTTAAATTGTACCTAGTGAATTTAATTGCTCTTCATGAAAATAAATCAAATTTAATTTTCAAAATAAAGAATTTATATAATTTCACAATTAAGACATTAAACAAAGAATAATACTTTCAATTGTAAAAATGCTTAACTACAAGACAGTATGTACTTTTTACAGATTTCACAAAACTCACGAATAAAAACCACTATTATGCGCTGAAATGTTTGAAAGAATTCAATTGTTTTCAAGTCACCTGACCCTAAAGCCAACAATGTACATTAAAAATTTCTACAACATTTTTTTTAGGGTCAATACAATCCCCCCCGTGATTAGAAACCTATTATTATTTCTAATAATATTCTCTTTGAATAATTTTTTAAACTTTCCGTTTTGTCTAGATTTTTCGACTACTGTAAGAATAAAAAATAAAAAAATGTTAAAATGTTTTCTAAATCTGGCTCAATTTATGTTTAAACAATTTTTTTAACAATAGTTTTAGAGAGTGAGAAACAGGCACAGAAAAAGCTATCCACGCTACTCACATTGTTTACGGTAAAATTAACAATATAAAAAAACGTTAATAGTTTATAACTTGAATATTGTAGTGTTATAGGGGAGCCATTTATAAAAAATATATTGTTTATAAGGCCGTGAATAATCAATTCTGGTTGTTGAGGATCATTATTTATTTTAATTTGTATGAACAATTTAGCAAGAGAGGTGATGAAGAATAAATCTTGTTATTACAAAGCTTTGCATGGCTTAAGATCGGATATTTTATCAACGGAATCAAACCATATTTCGGATACCTAATAAAAATTTTCGAATTGACTCATATTTATTTTTAACAAAAATTACTTTTCTGCCATAAAACAGGAGATTTTAACAGAATACTTGAACTTTTAACAAAATAAATAAATTTTTAAGAAACAATTACTTTTTCATCATTAAAACATGAATCCTCGACAATTAAAAAAGTAATAGTTGACATTTAATCTGGAAAGCTAAAATTCCATTTAAAAAAATTAATGTTGCCACCAAAAAAAGATTTTTCATTCAATAAAGGTTTTCAGCAGTGAAAGACAAAAAACGTTTTCCTAAATTGTTTCATCTTCAGGGCAAGACGAATTTTATGCACCAATTTGAATTTGTAAACAGAAGATATGAATTTTCAGCGATCCAGAAATATATGATAACAAAATAGTTGCATTTTAAACAAACAAATATACCTCTATTTACAGAAATGTCAACAAATTAGTTCATTTTTTACCCACGAAGTAGCATTATTAATTAAAAATATCATTTTTTAACAAAATAGTTCAACTTTCCACTGAAGAGTTGAATTTTCTACTAAAAATATGAAACTTCGACAAAAAATTATTTCTAAACAAAGTAATTTAAACAAAATAGTGAATCCTCAGGCAAAGAAGATTAATTTTCAAATAGACAGAAATATTCTTAATCCAAAAGATAAATTTTCAAAAAATTACGAGTTAAACAAGAATAAATTTGCTACAAAGAGACTTGAATTTTCAACAAAAAAAGGACGGAATTCTAACAAAACAGCTGAATTTTTTACCAAAAGGGATTACTTTTTAACAAAATGATGAAAAGTTCCAACAAAAAATCGAATCTTTATTTTTAAAAATGTATAAAAATCCTACTAAAACACATGGATTTGCAAATCAATAGAAAGGTTTAAAACCAGGAAGGTTTTTAAGTAATAGTTGAATTTTTTATACAACTTTTGATTTTTTGACTAAACTTAACAGAATTGTTGATTTTTCAACCAAACGCAGTTGCACTTTGATCCGAGAAATATGAAATTTCCACTAAAACAGGTGAATTCTTATATCAAAAAGACAAGTTTACAGAAAAAAGTTAAAGTTTTACCTGAAACAGATTAAATTTTACTTTTGGACACTCCAATATAAATTTTAAACTAGTCAATTTTCTACAAAATTGTTGAATTTTCAACAAAACAGTTAAATTTTCAATCGAAAAGGACGCCTTTTAAAAGAAATTGTTAAATTTTTAACCACACAGTTGCATTTCTACCGAAGAAAGATGCAGTTTCTACTAAAAATATATATATTTTTCAAATATAACACAAATTTTAAAAAAATAGTTGCATTTTTACTCAAAAAAGATTTTAATTTGACTTTTCAGCATCAAAGTATGAGTTTTAAACAAAAAAGTAATTTTTCTATAAATATACCTAAATGTTGATCAAAGCAGTTAAATTTTCAAACAAATAGTTGCATTTTTACCTAAGAAAGATGCAGTTTCCACTAAAATATGTGAATTTTTTTATTAAAAGGACAAATTTTCAAAACAAAAACAAACTAATGTTCTACGAAATAAGGTAAACCGACTATTTCTGGGACAGTTACGAAAAGAATCAATTTTAAAGAAAGTGCATTAAATTTCACCGAAATTGTTAAACTTTGAACTGAAATAGGTATACGAGTATATTTTCAAACCAAAAATGTAATTTGGTTCAATTTTCAGTCTAAAGTTCTACTTTTTAACAAAGAAAAAAGCCGAATTTTCAACCAGTTTAATCTAAGAAGAAATTACGAATTTTTATTTAAAAAATAGTCGAATATTCAACCAAAATGATGACTGCATAGTCTTAGTTTCATTTTTAAACAAAAATAGGAATTTTGGACAAAAAAGTTTATTTTTAACAGGATATTCCAATTTTTATGGGCAAATAGATGAATTTGAAAATTAGCTCATGACGTAATATGTAACAGATAATATTTAAAATAGAAAAATTTTATTTAAAAAAATTTAATTTAAGAAAAATGATACGTATTTTCAAGAAAATATTTCATTTCTGAAACTAGATAGATTCATTTCCTACTAAGAAATTGCATTGCTAACTAAAAGGATGAACTTTCATTTGAGATGATTCATTTTCTGTCAAGAAATAGGGGGCATGCTCTGCGCGAAATACACAACTAAACCAGGCCCCACTTATAATTTTTATTGTCCACATTAAAAAAATAAACTTAAAATAAATAAGAAATAATTTGGGAAATGGTAAATAAATGTAAAACGATAGTGTGTGGCCATGCACAGAGTTGAGAGAAGAAAAAAATTTTATAAACTAATAATTTAATATTATAATATCGAGCGTGATCGACCGATGCTCTGCTGATGCAATCTTATCATGGTCAGATATTTACTACTAGGAACGGCGGCCGGTAAAGAAAACAAGTTTGTCAGCTTGCGATCTTTCAGTGCAGGATGAAGTCAACTCGAGGCCCTGAGGCGCAACTTTGCTTAGGGCCCCTGGAAATAAATCGGGCAAAGAGAAGGATTATAATATTTTACAAAAATGGAAAACTACCATTTTCGTTTCTATTTAAAAAAAATTAAATCTAATCTCATATACGTTTTTTTTGTTGCAATTTTAAATACTTTGAGAAACAATATGCATGTGAGCAATATTGCAGATAAGAATATTCCTATCATGTGACATGGCATTAATTTAGTCTCAGCTTACTTATTATCTAATACTTTTTCAATTAAAATTATGAAAATATTATGATTGACTAAAATGGCCTTGTCACGTGATATATAGCCCTTTATAGTGCAGCACTTTACAACAGTCGGGGGTGAATGCAAGGGAGTGTTAGGGGTTGAACCCCCCCCCCCCCCCCCCCCCCCCCCTAATGTGAACAAACTTGTTCAATTTTAATTTTTAAATTATCTAAAATTTTAACGGATCACTTGTACCGCGCGCACAAATTTTTAGTACCTTTTAGTAAAAACTGCTGCTGTGTCAATAGGCTGACAGTACTGCTACAATCTTATTTTTATTATCATGCAATACTGTATCAACTCATACGCATGCGAAAATGCATGGTTGATTAGAATATCCTTAACCACAGGAGATCGACAGACATCCGTTTGGCTCAATCCCAAGATCTCATTACCTACAGCTATTGTTTGACGTACTCAATCCTGTGGACTCAAAAGCATGGGTGATAACCTACGGTTTATTGCCAGTAATTGGCCGGTTACAGAAGCGACGCAGCCCTTTTCTTCTATGAGGGGGAATTAGTAGTACATTTTTTACGAAATACTGAAATTTTCTACCTAAAAAGACGAATTTTAAACAAAAAAGTTTAATTTTGAACCAAAAAGGACAACTTTTTAACAATATTGTAGAATTTTCAACCAATCAATTGCATTTCTATGTACGAAAGATTCAATTTCTACTAAAGCAGATCAATTTTCATACCAAAAAGAGAAATTTTCGAACAAGCCAGTGGGCACAATACTATGAAAATTCCAAGAACTTGCTTGGGATGTTTCTAGCATATCCAATGATAGCCCAATAAACGACTCTAAGACATCCAATGTCCTAAAGATGACCTAAATAAGTCTTAAAGACATACACGTTCTCGGGACATTTTTCGTACTGGCATTAGACGCTAATGCAATTCACAGAATTCAGTAAATTCAAGGAATTAAAATAATTCGAGGAATACAGATAATTCGAGGCATTCAGAGAATTAAAGGAATTAAGAGAATTCAAGGAATTTAGAGAATTCAAGGAATTTAGGGAATTCAAGGAATTTAGAGTATACAAGGAATTCAGAGTATTCAAGGAATTCAGAGAAACATTGAATTAAGAGAATTCGAGGTATTCAGCAACTTCAAGGAATTCCGTTAATTCAAGGGGTTCAGAGAATTAAAGGGATCCAGAGTATTCAAGGAATTCAGATAATTTAAAGAATTCAACAATATCAGGGAATTAAGAGAATTCACGGAGTTAAGTGAATTGAAGGAATTCTGAAATTTCAGGAAATTCATTGGATTCAGAGAATTACAGGAATTAGGAGAATTACAGGAATTGAGAGAATTCGAGGAATTCCGATATTTCAAGGAATTCAGTTAAATTAAGAAATTCATATAGGGTAAGAATTTTAGTTCTACTTTGCATCAAATAAATCTATTTTATCAGAGAAATAGTGTTACTTACAAAAATTTTTTAAAATTGACGTTGCAAAAGAAAAATGATTCAGAAAACAGTCTTACCACGAAAGAATGGAAGTTTCGCTATCAGAAATATAAAGTTTTCAACTCTAATGAAAATACTTACAGTATAAAAATTTGATATTTTAACAGATAAAACAATATCACACAATCTAATTATATTAATCAGATGTAATTCAAGTCTAAAATATAAGAAATCTCATAAATAAGTAAGGCTTGGCGAGGCGGGCAGGCCCGACGAAAATGATATTTACAAGTGATTAGGTGATACATGTGTCACAACTTTCGTCGATAAATGTTCGGCAATGTATAACAGCAACTCATATTGTGGACTACATGGAAGAAACTATTAAATATTATTATTAATCCGGTCGGTATGTAGTTTTCTTGCATTGGTACGGTACAAACATTGCAGAAAGTCCGTTTCTAGAGGAATGTAAATATAAATAAATATAAAATAATAATAATAATAATAATAATAATAATAATAATATAATAATAAATTATAATAAATATAAACGAATAAGAGTATATATTGCGGCTAAATCTATTTTTATTTAAAATAACTTATTCTTCTTTTTGGATGTCTTTGAAAGTAATTTTTCCAGTACATAAAATACAACAGACTCAAACCATCATACTTTCTTATCATTAAATGTTTTGATTTTTATAAAAAGCTTCAGTCGGCTTTGCCCTCCGGTGAGGGGCAAAGCCGAAGAAATGCAGCTTATTAGCAATAATTAAATACCAAATCATTGTTTTTTTATGTGAATATTACTTATAGAAATATGATTTCCTGGATTTTCCGGAATTCCTTGAATTCCCCTAAGTCCTTGCATTATCGGAATCCTTTGATTTATCTTAATTTATTGAATTATCTGAATTCCCGTAATTCTTCGAATTCTCTGAATTCCTGGAATGTACTGCATTTATATAATCAAAGGAATTCAAAGTACTCAAGGAATTTACAGATTTCAAGGAATTCAGAGAATTTATGGTATTCACACAATTCAAGGATTTCAGAAAATTCCAAAAATGCAGAGAATTCAAGGAATCCAGTGATTTTGGGCAAACCAGTAGATATAGGGAATTCAGAAAATTTTAGGAATTCAGGGTATTCAAGGAACTCATAGAATCCAAGAAATTTAGAAAATTCAAGGAATACGGAGCATAAAAAATTTCAAAGAATTCAAGGAATACAGAGAATTTAAGGGATACAGAGCATTCAAGGCATTCAACGAATCGAAGGCATTCATTAGTTCAAGACATTTGCATAATTCAAGGTATCTAACAAATTTAATGATTTCATCAAATGCAAGGAATTCAGATTTATCCCGTTTAAGGAGGTATTGTTTACAAAATAATTATTTTACTGCAATGTAATAACATAATACCAGTCAAACCAAAGCTTTCACTGCCTTGTAAATTATTAATTTAAAAAATTTAAAAATTTTAAGTAATCATTCAAAACCTTTAAATAGAGACTTTAGCTTGTAAATATGAATTTAGGCACGTACAAAAAATGGGATGTCATGAGAAAAATGTTTTTAATAATAGTTAATAATTTTTTAATAATTTTTTTAATAATCGCACCAAGTTTTATAAGGTCTAATGTACTTTTATATTAACTGAAAATTGTATGTGAACCACTCTATAAAATTCTTT
>NC_046665.1:13201071-13209325 GCF_010883055.1 Belonocnema kinseyi | reverse complement strand
GAATTTACCAACATTGATTCTAGAAATTTATATACATATATAATCATATAACCATAAAGAAATTGATAAATTCGTAACATTCTCATAAACCAGCATTCTTTAAAACATTTAATTCTTATTTTACTATACAAGCGATCGTTATACCAGCGACAACAAAAATAATAACAACGATTAGAACGATTAAATGTTCTCCGGTGTCCGAAAAATCACCTGCCGTAAACTTTTTAACTAATTATCTATAACTTAATATCTACAAGATATCTGCACGATATTTAACTCCCTACAACTTGCAGAGGCGCGTGTCATGGTATCTAAGGTGAATGCATTTCAAAATGTCCAGAATATTACGAATAAGAAATGGGGACGAATATTAGTTTTTTACTTCAAGATCTAACTCCAGTTTTCCATAAAAGAAGATAGTATCAAAGTTGAAAATTAAAATATCGTCAACATTGCCTCAAAATTTTTGTGGAAAAAGATTGCTTTAAATAAAAATAAAAATTTTTCTTCTGTATTTATGTATCAAAAATAAAACGAAAATTGTATTGAGCAAGATTATAAAACGTTTTCAGGCTTTTATTTGTACTATTTATCAACTAATGCTATAATTTCACAATTTCTAGTTCATCGAATGGAAATTTTTATTTCAGAATTTAAAAAAACGCGTAATTTATTAAATTCATATTATTAAACAATTTCTGCCGCATTATAAACAGAAAATAGTACGAATTTTCTAAAAATATTCTTCTTCTAAATCGGTTGAACTTTCTGGTTTTACATTGTCCGGCATTCGAAGTGTAACCAACTTCAGACCGCTCGCACAGATGACGCATGAGCATCAGCTGTGAAAAACTTTGCTAAATGACAGTTCGGAGTATTGTTTATTAGCGCACAAAAGCATATTGCTAAAAGTAAACGCGAAAGAAATCAGTGATGCATTTCAAACGTAATAGTGTGATTGCTTTATATTTAGCTGGAAAATCACAAACAGCGATTCTTCGTGAGCTCAATCACCTTAAAGTGAATAAAGTTTTTGTTTATCGCATCATAACTCGTTGGTCATCAAAAGACAGAAACGTCACGTGAGATGGTTCAAAAAGTGAAGAAGCGACTTGAGCGAAATCCGCGACGAAGTGCCAATTAAATGGCAAAAGAACTGAAAATATTCGACCGTAGCATCCGCCGCATACTGAAAAATGATCTCAAGGTCAAGCCTTACAAGATCCAAAAGACGGATGATCTTACACCGAAGCAACAACCAGTTAGACTTAAGAGAGCGAAGGAGTTGCTTCGCTTGGCCGGAAAAGGTTAATTTCCGAACATTGTGTTTTCTGACGAAAAATTTTTGAAATTGAGCAATTCCTAAATTCTCAAAATGATAGAGTTTACTTGACCGACCGTTTATACGAAAATTTGAGCCATCGATTGGCCACCAGGTAGCAGCACCAGCAACAGATAATGGTTTGGGCCGCTGTAACCGCAGATAGGCGCTCTCCAATCGTTTTCATCGAGCCTGGCATCAAGGTAAATGCCAGATATTATCGAAAAAGTATTTTGGAGGTTGCTTCGAAGCCGTTGGCGGACAAACATTACGGTGGTAGACCATGGATGTTTCAACAGAACCCAGCACCGTCTCACAAAGCTCGAGTGAACCAAGAATGGCTGAAAAACAACGTTCCGAACTTCATAACGTTCACACATTGGCTCTCGAATTCGCCAGACGCGAACCCCATGGTTTATTCTCTTGGTGCCATTCTGAAGAGCAAGGTCCGAATTAAAAGATAGACTTGTCTCGAGAAGTTGAAGAAATCCATTGTCCGCGAGTGGGCCAAAATATCTGAAAGTCACGTTCGGGCAGCTTGCGATTCATTTTTGGACCGTCTTAAGGCCATAGTCAAGGCAGAAGGTGGTCATATCGAACAAAAGTGAATTGATTCTGAATTTCGTATTATTTTCACACATTTTGTACTTTGAATTAAATAAAAATAACTTTCCAACATGAATTTATAGCCTTTTCATTTGGTTACACTTCGAGTGCCGGTCCCTGTAATGTGTAAAAAATATTGATTAATAAACATACATTGTATACACAATTGATTTTGTTACCATAAATTAATTATTAGCTCATTTTAAGTAAAAAGTGGACTCAAGGTTGAAAATTTCAGAAAAAACTGCAAATTGATAGAATTATTTGCAGCTTATGTTATGAAAAACGATTAAAAACTGTTTAAACAATTTTTTTTGTTAATTTTCTTTAATTATCTCTTAAATTTAGGTAAAAAGTGAACAAAAGTGGATATTATTTTCAATATTACGCAACTGTGCAGCATTACTATATGAGAAGATAGACATAAACAATAATAGTTTGTTTAAACTATTAAGTTTGTTAAATTGTAGTAAAATTTGCCTGATTTTAATTGAAAAAAAACAAAGTGTCAATGATTAACTTATTTTACTGAATCGACAGATCACGGTGATATTTGGGAGGCATGGATGCAGGTTCGGTAAGAGCATTGCTATCAAACCTCCCAGACATGGCAACACCGCCTGAGGCGAGAACGTACAGACTATATAAACTTCCATATATACCGGTGAGGTGACACCGTACTGCGCATATTTACAAATATATATGAAATTTCAAAATGGAAAATTGTTACCTCTCTTTTGAGAAAACTATTTAGAAGGCCCCCCTTAAGGAATATATGCATACAAATTTCAAATATTATTGTGGAGAATAGGTGAGGTGACAACGTAGAGTGTACAAAATGCAGGCATGGAGCCGATGGGCATAAAAAATGCCCCAGCCACCTTTCAACGCATTATGGACATAGTCCTGAAAAGAATGTACGGAACCGAAGTTTCTGTCTATTTAGATGACATTGTCGTCTATTCCGAAACGCTAGAAGAAGATTATGTTAAAATAAGGATAGTCTTTTCTAGGCTCAGGATCTAAAATCTAAAACTCCAGCTAGCTGAATGCGAGTTTCTCCGGACATAAGTTTCCTATTTAGGACATGTTACAGGACGAGACGGTGCAAGGCCGAAACCTTCTAAGATATCTGCTATTAAGAATTTCCCTCGCCCAAAAGAGTGCGTTCAGTCTGGCAATTTCTTAGGTTCACTGGTTACTATACAATGTGTATAAAGGATTACGCAAAAATTCCCATGCCTTTAACGGATCTTCTTAAGAAAAACGAGGAATAGGCATGGGAATCTGCTCGAAAGAACAGTCTTCAGGCTGTACGCGAATGTCTTTGCACCGAACCAATTCTCCTGTATCCCGACTTTATGAAAATTTTTAAACTAACAACTGCTGCTTCAGACTACGCAGTGTGGGCTGTCCTAACCCAGTGATGAATGCGTGCAAACAAAGATACTTTAACGACGAAAAAGAATGCCTAGCTATTATATACTCTCTTGCCAATTTCCTACCTTATATGTACGGTCTGGAATTTATATTAGCATGTGATTATGAGCCAGAGCACTGGATCAATTACATTACCCACCCGGGTGCAAGATTACTCCAGTGGCGTATTCAACTCAAAGATTATCAGTATTATTGTGTAGTATTAAAATGGTAAACTTAATCGCGCTGTGGAGGCCCTTTCTATTCATATTAAGTCGATAGGGTGTACGGAGCTGTCCATAACTTAATCTCAAAGAAATACGCAACAACCTAGTAATTCGGCAAGAGGTGATCTTGCAGTTCCCGGGAAGGCGCGAAGAGCGCTTTCGAAATGTACCGGAGGAACGAAAAATCCAGCAGGAGCCCCAGAAGCTGCAGCCAACGCTCCTCAAGCGCCAAAGCTAATTGTGTTAAAACCCTCTTCTGTAGGGGGCTGAAAGTCAATTTTAAAGCCTGTGTCTTCTAGGGCCTCTAAAGTCAAGACAAGCTTATCTAAGCCAACTACAGAAGAGCCAGTGTCAAGGCCCGCAAAAGGTCTCCGAAGTCTTCAGAGCCGATGCAAGCATCTGTTTCCGCATCTGATCTCGATGAATCTTATAGGCCTTACGAGCCATACCTAAGGTTATCAATCTCGATCAAAGCGCAATTGCAAATAGAATACGGAAACCTAGCGTGCTCTCTGAACACCCCAAGACACCTATATATAGCGATAAATCGTCATCTGACGAATCTTCCACTGATGACGAAAATCGCGAGCCCTCTATAGTTCTGCTTGTTTACGCACCCCCTGTACCATAATGGATGCCACAGTCTCCAAGTTATTATGTAGGCATCTATATAGATAACGCTTGTTTTTATGACAAAAAAGGTGATTCAAGAACCGGAATCGGAGTTGACCAAAAGGTTTATAAGGCCGGAGTAAATTAAATCAGGTCGAACACAGACTCTCAGTTTTTGATCGACGGTGTTACAAAGTGGCTTCCGAATTGGGTACAGAATGGCTGTAATAATGCGTAATTTAAAACAGTTCTGAACAAGGTTGAATTTGAGAAGCTGATGGAAGACCTTGAACTCTTAAATGTGACCTGGAGCCGCGTACGCAGTCAGTAGAGCATTCTCGGAAACGAAATGGCCGATCAGCTGGCTCGAGCAGATATTGGAAAGTTCGAAATCGAACTAGGAGCAGCCCAGGAAACTGGAACGTTTCCAAAGGACTTGGATCACCTAGAACTCCAGGGATCAGACCAAAAATAGTTCACGTGAGTCCTCCTTCTGAAATAAGAAATCAGAGCAAAAGTAGTGACAAAGAAGGCGAGGCTTAAAATGACTCAAACGTAAGAAGTGCTAATATCTATAAATTTCTTTCTAAGTTCGATGACTCTTTGGGTGCGCATCAGTCATGGTTCTGGGATTCAGAAGGATTAAGTAAAGGTCTTTAACTAGACCCTTCTGCCGTATCAAATAATAAGAGTGACGAGGAACTGCTCAAAACCTTGGCTGCCGCCGACCTCTGCACGGGAAATGACGATTATGTATTTTAGGATCGCGTTGAAAAATTCCTCGCTTCCTACCAGGGTGGTGAAGCGACACAGATGAGAGCCCAAAATCAGTTCCAAAGAAGAAGCCTTCTCACATTGTAAGTCGGCAACCTCTGATTTGATAATTTTTTCCACCCCTATTGTGAACGCACTACAAGCAGCCAACTTCACTCCATTCCCTCAGGAATATTCCACAGATAGAGGAAGCCCGACCAGAAAGGGGATCGATATTCGACCGCGACTGCTCCTACAATCAAATGATACGAACGCATTTTCTGATCAAGTCAGGAATACCCCGTCTGATTCTCAATTCATCTATGCCGAAACATTTTACATAAACTTCTCTTCACCCCCCCCCCCTCCCCCGTAAAAGGTAGTCCACCCGAACCAAGAACTGATCCCAAAGTAAACAATTTAGAATATATTAACGTTCACGATCTTTGAGAGAAACGACTCCAAAAGTGCCAAGCATTGGTATCTCCTCGAGGCCGCCATAGGATCTACTCAGTAATATATAAAGTGAAACATTCCGTCGAAACTAGCTAGAAAGACTTTATTTTGGTTTTAAGACAGCTTAGAGAGTTCAAGAGTATTTCGAATTTTGAATTTAAATTTGGAGAAAATATTCTTAAAGATTTATAGGGTCGAATGAGATATTAAAAAAAATTTGATTCTTTGGCTTTGAGAGTGGGGGGGGGGGGTACCCTTACGAAAAAAATAAAGTTGAAGTGTTTCGCCAAAAAAAAGATAAATAAATTAATGGAGGTGGCCATCCTTAAACTTTTTATTTTTTGTATCATAATAAATACTTTTTACATAGAAAGATAATTAGAAAGGTAGTTTTATAACGAAGGAAGTAAAATAAAGTCCATCCGATATAAATAAAAAACTTACACAGGGATATACCACCTCTACGTATTTTCAAATAACCTTAAAATTGCTAAAGTAATAGGAAAAAATGTTCAAAAAATATATGTTGCAAAAAAGTGGTCTGTCCGACAGACTACACTAGCATATCTATATGTTTTTGGGGTCGCTGAATTCGAATCCGGTGTCTAAATAACCAAGTTGGCTCGTATTTTTCTAAAAAACGAAAAAATAGACGTAAAATCGACGAAAACAGCGATTTTTCAGGTATACTTTTGCAACAAACAAATTTTTTATTTTCGGTGGTCTAAATCAGCATATCCTAATGTTTTTGGGATTGCTGAATCCTAATCCAGGGTAAAAAAAAAACCAGTTGACTCATATTTCATCGAAAAATGCGAAAATAGAGGTAAAATCGACGAAAACAGCGGTTTTTCCTGCATGTTTTTGCATAAAAATATATCTACATCCACATTGGACTTATCCAGCATATAATTATGTTTTTAGGGTCACTGATTCTGAATCCGAGGTGGGTTCAAATAACCCAATTGGCTTATATTTTTCGAAAAACGCAAAAATAGACATAAGATCGACGAAAACCTTTTAGCCTTTACCTTCCTAAGGGTTTTTAATTTGCGTAAGTCTCTTTGCATGACAATAGTAAGAATTGTTGTAAATTAGTTTTATTTACTTTTAGCGTTACCCAGGAACAACGACGTGGACGTAGTAAATTCTGTTCTCTTTAAAGTGCTTTATTACCGTGAGTCCCCTTGCCTCTCACGCTTATAGGGTTCTTTTATTTTTATTTAAATCGCTTGTGTCGAACCCTTTTGTCCTCAAAAGACCTACGTAGTGGGTTTCACTTACGTTTGGTACCTTGACTTGATCTCGTTTTAAACTCCAACAGGGGTCAGCCATCATGTTGATATCCCAACATCCTGATATCGCCTCTCCATCTCTTTTATATCCTGGTAGAAACGTTCGCCTTGCTCTTCATTAAAGTCTCCCAGGTTGTCTGGAAACTTATTTATATGCGAATGAAGAAAATGTAGCTTCAAATTTATAAAGCTGCCTAGTTTACCAAAGTTTGTTACCATTTCTGAAACCACATTTTGATAGTCTGGACTTTTCTCATTACCTAAAAAGTTTTTTACAACATTTTTAAAACTAAGCCAGGCATCTCTTTCAGTACCAGACATTTTTGTAATGAATTCTGAATCCTGTAACATTTTTTTTATTAGCGGTCTATCGAAGATCACCTCTTTTAATTTTGCTTTGGAAAGTTGTGGAAATCGATCTTCCAACTACGCATAGCAATCGCCATCCTTGTCAAGCTTTTTGACAAACTATTTCATAAGACCCAGCTTCATATGAAGTGGTGGAATCAAAACTTCTTTTGGGTCAGCTAGAGGATCTTCAATTATATTTTGTTGTCCTTGCTCAAACGTCCAGGTTTCATTTTTTCCATTGATCCGTCAATGTTTTTACAATAGACAAATTTTCCATGATCATTTTTTTAAGAAGTAAAAAGCTGTCTAAACTCTTTTACCCTATTTCTGTAGAAAATTGATTGAACTCCTTCAGCTAATAAGTTCTTCTTTTTCAAAACGGAAGCAAGATACTCTGAAGCATCTTTAGGGAGACCGAGATCTCGCGATAAATCATTCAATTCTTCAGACGTAAATACTAGGCAGTCTGATAAGTCCCTGAAAAATGAAACACGGAGACGTTTTTTTGGCCAAAGTCGGTTTTCTTTTTCAACATACTCTCCTTTTAGGTCGATACAGCTAGTCCAAGGATTTTCTAACTTTTTGATACCGTCCGAAAAGTACTCGATCGGAAGGTCTCCAAAATACGCCTCAGTTTCTGCTATGAGCTCCTCATTTGAGTAAAAACGCTTACCGGTGAGCTATCTCTTCAGGTTAGGGAACAAGTAATAGTCGCTGGGAACCAATTCGAAGCCGATTTCATGCAATTTTGTTTGTGCAACTAAGCATGAATGAACAGGCGCATTGTCGTAATGATAAAGCGGTTTTTTCTTCAAATGCGGTCGTTTTTCGGCTATTTCGATTTTTAATCGGTCCAATAATGATGAATAGTATGATCCGGTTATGGTTTTACCTTTTTCAAGATAGTCCACGAATATTATGCCATGTGCATCCCAAAATGCGGAGGCCATAACCTTTCCGACCCATTGTTGCGTTTTTGGACGCTTCCGAGCACTTTTTCCCGGTGGAACCCACTGTTTTGCCTGTTGCGTTGACTCAGGAGTGTAGTAGTGGATCCGGGTTTCATCCATGGTTATGAATCGGCGCAAAACTCGGTCGGCCAAATTAATGCCAAAATAATGCCAAATTCTGCTGGGAAGTTGTCACACGAATTCGTTTTTGGTCCACTGTGAGCAAACGCGGCACCCATCGCGCGCAGAGCTTCTTCATGTCCA
>NC_046665.1:13199688-13200971 GCF_010883055.1 Belonocnema kinseyi | reverse complement strand
CCCCCCCCCCCCAGTTTTTGTCAAATATCCACGTTTTGAGACCCCCTGAATCCGAAAAACAGGTTTTTACGAATGTGTTTGTCTGTATGTATGTATGCCTGTAAATCTGTATGCGTGTTGTATCTCTGCATGTATGTATGCATGTATGCATGTCTGTATGTATGTCTGTATGTGAACACGATGACTTTAAAAAAAATCAATCTATTAGATTGTACGGTTATTCATAGCATTCTAGAGGACAAACAATTTATCCTACTGACTTGTCATAAAATAAAAAATTACCAGAGTTATAGCATTTACAAAATTCTAAAACACACACGAAAATGAACATTTTATGCTAAATAACGCACGATATGAAAAAAAGTCATAAAAAGAAAAATGTTGCTTTTTGAATTTCATACAAGATCATGATAACATTTTTTTGAATTTTTTTGAAAAATCCAAAATTTAAATTTTGACATCATGCAAAATACTGAAAAAGCCAAAAAGTACATTTTTCGGCCAAAACTGTGCAAAATACGGTAAAATATTACAAAACAAAAATTGTACATTCAAAAATGATCGGTCTGTATGCCTGTCTGTCTGTAAGCACGATAACTTTTGATAAAATCCTTCTATCAGATTGGCCTCTGGTACACTCTTTTAGTGTCCTGAACTGAAGATCAAGTTTGTCAGCCAGTTATTTTGGATATAAAATTCAAAAATTGAGCGCATTTTTAAAACTTTTGACACCACTTTTGTCAAAATGCAAAAATTTTCTGTACGGATGTTCATAATATTCAAAAAGTTCAACAATTTTTCCTGATGACATTTTTCATGAAACCAAAAATTACCAAAGATAAATTATTTACAATATTCCAAAAAACACGAAAATGAACCTATTAAACCAAATAACGGACGATATGAAAAAAGCTAGAAAGAAAAAGGTTTGATTTCTAAATTTCCTACAAGATTATTATAACAACTTAGTGAATTTTCTTGAAAAATCAAAAATTCTAATTCTTGAAATCATAGAAAATAATGTAAAATCCAAAAATTACATTTATTCATGCAACAATTTCACAGTATTGCAAAGATTCTCAAATTTATAAATGCATTTTCCAACAACAACAAGTACGAGGGTGGATTGATAAGTTTCCGGCCTGACCAAGAGATGGCGCCACTAGGCCTACCTTGAGGTGGCCGTTCTATAGTACCATCCTTAGATAGCTTGTAGCTATAGTTTCAGCCCGATCGCCATGTTAGTTTAGGTTTCAGAGCACACTGAACAAGACGCCTCTGTG
>NC_046665.1:13197441-13199588 GCF_010883055.1 Belonocnema kinseyi | reverse complement strand
CATATCATGGATTTTTTCGACATTTTCTGGTGTAGTGACCTCTTTTGGGCGCCCAGATCGTTCAGTATCAACTGTGCTCGTACGGCCACAACGAAACTCGGTCAACCACTTATGAATCGTTCCAATCGATGGTGCAGAGTCCCGGTAATACTTATCCAGCTTGACCTTGGTCTCGGATATCGTTTTCTTGCGAAGATAGTAGTGTTTGATCAAAACTCGAAACTCAGATTTTTCCATATTAAAAAAAACTCGGAGGTTAGTCGCTTCTCAGTGCTGTAACTTGTAAATGCGTAAACACAAATGGCTGAAGTTTTGACAGGCGTCATTTGAAGGATCAAGCTTGACGAAAATGGTTCACATTAGTGAATACTAATGCCATCTCTTAGAATTTTCAGGTACTTACCAGACTGCTTAGTAGCTTAGGGACTTTATTCTTTTTATTGTCTGGTATGTACACTTCTGTGTTAACATGGCTGCTTTCATCGTCATCCTCGTCATTACCATAATCTGAAATGTCACTTTCATCACGATCAACATCGAAATCTTTATCAGTACTTTTATTTTATTCTGCTTCAGTCGTCTGTCTGTCAAGTGACACAGTTTTTGAGTTTTTTATAACATCGTTATTTTCAACAGATTTAGTGACGCTAGGTACATCAGGATATTCGATAGAACTTTTCCTTTTTCTATTGATTCCTGTGAGGTTTGTCATACAAAAGTAGCATTCCTCGTTCCGAAGAGGTTTCCTCCATATCGTAGGTTCTTGAATCTTAAGGGTTTTCTTATTTCCTTCTCTGTTTTTCAATCGATTGAATGCCTTATAACAAGCACTGCAAATTTTGTGAGGAAACCAATTTTCACTTTAGTTTTGAACTTCCATACCAAAATAGCTTTCATAAATTGTTTTTATGTCTTCGCTTATTACTCTTCGATTTTCTAAAACCTCAAATTTACCCCATATGTAGCAAAATGCATCTGGATCACCCACGAAATTATGCGCTATAGTGGAAGTGGATAAATTGGAATTGAAACAGCGCATAGAAGACATGTTCTGTTTTGATTTGGGAGTTTATACTAATAGTATAAGTATAGTATAGTAAACTAGTGATTTGAAAACACAAAAAAAAAGAAACTGATAATGGTCCTTAAAACTATGCTGAAGTCACATTAAGAAGCACGCTTAAAGAGATTGTCACCACTGTCGTCTTTAGTAACGTAAAGTTCCAGTGCGATCTTTCATTTGTTTGTTTCAGTCATTTGTTTTGACGTAAAGTTCGAGCGGGATCTGTCATTTGTTTTGTTCAGCTACAGAACAAGACAACCCCCCAAAACTTTTAATTTTCAGAGAAATGTGACACAACAATAAAAAACTACATTTTTACATATTATTGATAATTTTCAGAAATTTCGGTCGTCTATTTCATACAAATAATAATGTACAATTTTAATATTTCCTATTACTTTTCAAACAATTTTCAATTGTTTAAGCAGATATAAGTTATATAAACAATTAATTATTCCCAAAAAATGTCAAAAATAATCGTATTTTCTAATTGAAATGTATTTTTTTTTGTCATTGTTTGAAATACTACATTCTTCTAAAAACATTATGTAATTATTTCAATAATTATGAATTGTCTATTTTCAAAATTTCTAAAAATTAAGCTATCGATAACCGAAAGTATTAAATAGGCTTTCGTTTATGGTACTGATCGTAAATGAACTCTTTTGTGTCAGGTGATGGTTTTTTGGCTTTGGTGAAGGGAACAAGGGTGAGTGGATGCAGGAAGGGCAGAGATTGCGGAAGTCGAGTATAAAGGAAGAAGGGTGAATGAAGACAAAGGTGTAAAGGATAAAAGTGAGTGTTTGTAGTGGAAGTTTGGAGCGTGCTAAGTTTTTGAGGCTAGAAGTAGGAAAAATAGTTGCTGGGAAGGGAGACAACAGCTAAGAGATTAAGACGGGAAACTTCATGGAGCTTTTTTATGATTTAAACTTTACACATACGGTCTACTGAGCAGCCTTACCGTTCTTTAATTTCTAAATTTTATATATATATACGAGGGTGGATTGATAAGTTTCCGGCCTGACCAAGAAAAACAACGTTTTTAAGAATTTTTTTTTTATTTCTCAACATAATCTCCTCCAAG
>NC_046665.1:13178300-13197341 GCF_010883055.1 Belonocnema kinseyi | reverse complement strand
ATGATAATAAGAAAGTTAGGATTAAACGTAAAGCATCAGAAAGAGATGGGGGGGGGTGTTTAAAAATTAGAAGCTTTTATTAAAGGGTTTAGAGAGGAAACGAGAAAGAGATTGGATGATATGAATAGGGACATGAATAGGCACGGAAACGCTGTAAGAGGGAATGTGAAAAAGGTCAGACAAAAATATGAAGAATGGGATATACGCAGGAAGGTGGAGCAAGACAAGGTTTGGGGTAAACTAGAGAGCATCGAGAATAGACAGAGAAAGGTTGAGGAACAGAGACATAGTGAGATGAAGCCGTTCGAAGAATGGGTAAGAAATTTAGAAATTAGGAATAAGAATATGGGAAAACAAACAAAGAATGAGCAAATATTTAAAGGAAAAGCAAAGAACATGCAAAGTGAAAATAAAAGATTGAATAAAAGACTAAGTGAGATTAATAGAAGATTGTGAGGGGTAGAAAAGAACAAAGAGAAAAAATAACTTAGTAGTTAAGGGACTAAAAGTGGAGAGTGAAACAGGCGAAGTGTAAATAAAAAATCTGTTGAGAGACATAAGAGTGCAAGTAAGAATGAAAGGAATTAAGCAAATAGCAGGGACAAAGGAAGGAAAAGAAAGACTGTTTCTATTAAAAGTGGAAAGTGAGAAGAATAGAAAGAAAATTATGGATGGGGAAAAATTATTGAGAGGAAGAAGGAAAAGAATTAGGAGAAATAAGGAAAAAAGAAAAAAAATTGAGAAAGGTAAGGAGAAGGGACTTGAAAAACAGTTTAGATAAAAAAAGTGGAGGGGATAAAGTGGGGGTGGGAGGGGAAAGAGAGGGGATAAAGTGAGGAGGAAAGAAGAGGGAAAGGAAGAGAGAAACACAAAAATATCTTTCTGCAATGTGTTAGGTTTGAAGAACGAGAATGAAGGATTTTGGGTTAATTAAAAAGGTAAAATAGCGGTGGTTTGTGTATATAGAAGAAAAGGGGAAGAGAAAGGCTCGAGGTAATAAAAATGTTAATGGAAGAAATAAAGGTAGAATTTGTTTTAATAAGAGGAGACTTAAGTGCATGGACTGGCGAACAAGGAGAAAGGATTTGATATGAAGGAAAGGAGGCATATAGAAGGAACTTCAAACATAGTGTGACGGACCGGGAGAGGAGGAAATTACTACACGTGATAGGAGAAACAGAATGGTTTATATTTAATGGCAGCAGGAAAGGAGATGAGAAAGGGGAGAATATACGCATAGGAAAGAGATCAAGAGTATTAGACTACATCTTGGCTGGAGAAAGAATGCGGCATATGATAAGGAGTATCAATGTGGAGAATGAGATAGTATCTGAGCACTTCCCGGTCATAGCTACACTATCAGGAGGCGTGAATAAGCGCGGCAGAGGAAGAAAGGAACAGAAAAATGGGAGTATGGGGGTAGATAAGTTAAGAGAGCGTAAACAAAAGATAGAAAAGGAAAAGTTTAGTTATAAAAAGAGGAGAGATTAGACTCGTTAATTAAAAGGTTGAAGGGTTCGCTTGAGAAGGTATGGGATGATCTGTGCACTCAACAAGAAAGAGTAAAAGTAAAGAGGGGCTGGAAGGATGAGGAATGCTGGGAGTGTAAAGAGAAAATGAAAGAGTATGTAAGGAAATAGATGAAAGGGGAAATGCAGAAGGAGGAGTATAGCCGGAGAGAAAGAGAACATGAGAAGACGCTGGAAGGAGAAAGGCAGATGGGAAAGGAGGAATATAAGGCAGAGGTAGAAAAAGCAATCAAATAAGGTAGGTTGTGAGATCTTATAAATAGGAATAGAGGGAAAAGTAAGCACATTTATAAAGAAATAGAAATGGAGCAATAGACCCATTATTCCAAGGGTCTATAAGGGGGAGAGAAAAATAAGATAAAAGGGAAAAAGAGAAAAATAGTAAAACGAGAAATGGAGGAAGTGAATGAAAGAACAAAATGAGAAGCGGATGAGGAAGTGAACTGGCTAAAAAGAAACAGGTCGACGGGAGTAGATAGGAAAGGAGAAGGGTGGCCGGAAGAGTGGATGACAGGACTGGTGGTACCGCCTGTCATTAAAAGGGAAGGAGCTAGAGAAATACAGAGGGATTACTTTTATGCCAGTCGGCGATAAAATGTATGCAGAAATCTTCAAAAAAGGTTGGAGAATCAGTTAGGACAAAAAGAAAGTATCCCACACAATCAGGCGGGATTTAGAAAAGGGATGGGAACTTTAGACAACATTTACGTACTTAACTACTTAGTTAACAGAAATCTAGGGAGAAGCAAGGGGAAATTAGTAGCATTGTTTGTAGATCTCAAAGCAACGTTTCACTCAGTGAACAGAAAAGCGTTATCGCAGTCAATGAAAGAGAGGGGTGTAGAGGAAAAGTTAGTAGAGAGGATAAAAGAAATTTTTAGAGAAACCAGGATTAGTGTGAAAATAGGAAAGAAAAAAACTATTTTATCAGACCAAACGTTAGTATTGAGTAGACAAGCTAGTTTAAGAATTATTTTAGTCGAATAAAACAATAGACTCTACACATCGGCTTTATTATTGCTTGACCTCAATTCATTCATCAAACCATTCATATCATCACAATATAAGAATCCAGGTTCTTTTTTTCTAAAAATTTATTCTGAAATTTCTCTCTCTATATCTATAATACTTTGCATTCATGCCTTCTGACAATAAATTTGTAATATTTAGAACTGATGCACGGTCATCTGTACCACCCTTTGTCAATTCTAAGTCTCTTACAAGATAGCCTAATTCTTTCAGCATAAAAACACTACCCAGATTTCGACTATCGTGGATGAAGTCATAATGAGGGTTCATTTCTTTTACTTCGGAACCATCGGTACTAGATATCGGTGATAGATTGATCGTACTATTTTATCTTTAGTGCGATCATTGATTGGGAACGAAACTCTGATCGCTATTATTATTTTTTTTTAACTTGTTATCGGGTGAATCCGGGTTTTCATCATCAACCGCGGGTTAAGTCAAGTGCCAGCAGTGATGAGGATGTTATAAATTAATTTAATACGATGTTCGGAATCTTTTGCGAAGGTGTTGTAAATGTAAAATTAGGAGCAATATATAGTTTCGGACAGGATATCCTGTTTCAGCTCCAAATATTTCTGGAGCTTCTCAGTGTATTGTGGCCCAATCTTATTGTTGAAGAAAAACGCTTATGACTATTATTCTCGAATCCTAAACACGTTTATGTAACAAGAGGACCTCTAGATCCTTGTGTCTGTCTATTTGATCAATTAGAATAGTCTTGTGACAGTAAAGGAGATGGAGTTCGTTCTCTCGTACTTTAACTGTGCTATATTGTTAGTAAGGTTCAGATCTCTTTAGTAAACTAGTGTTCAGAACAATTTGTTGGTGAATGATCGCAGCAACATCATTATATCTGAACGTGTATTCTTGCGGGGTAAGCACCATAGAGTCATCATTCATGTGCTCGATGTTTTGATTGGTATCTCCATGAAGGCCCCATCTGTCAATTACTGTCGCGATACTTACTGTCGGGCAGAAAATTCGAGTCGTCTGGCTTTGACGTTGAAAAAGCAAGTGAAGAAAAAATGGTAGGTTAATGAAAGATGCATCATTTTGAAGGTGAAATGTTGTACGTTAATTCGCCGAAAAGTAGTATTCCAAAAAATTGTTTGCAGCTTATGGATCGGAAAATCTGATAAAAAGTAAGGAAATTTGATAGCTTTTAAAAACAGTGAACTTTGAAGCGTAGTTTTTTATTGAAAAAATAATAGGAAAAATCTATAAAAATTCAATGTGGTACTTTAAACATTTCTGAACAGATTGCTTTTGAAAAATTGAAAACTGTAAATAATTGTTCGTTTTTTCTGAATAAATACGACAACGAACTATCTTCAGTTCTAATGAAAATATTGAAGTGATTTATATTAGAGGTAGTTAGTTGAACTATCTGTAATAATTTACAATTCAAAGGAAGTACGTGATTCTTGTTGTCTTCGTGCAAATTGCGATATTTGAAGTCAGCCTTTTATATAGAAAAACAAGTGCGAGAGCCCAGAGTGGTGCCGTTTTTCAGGGGATTCTCCTCGGTTTTCCTCACCTCAGGGAAAGGATTCGAAGGCCAGAGTGAGGCTCGGATGTTTAAAGTGCCATCATGAATTTTTTCAGATTTTTCCTATTATTCTTTCAATAGTAAAATTATTGTTCAAAGTTTACTGTTTTTAAAAGCTATCAAATTTCCTTACTTTTCATCAGATTTTCATATCTGTAAGCTACAAACAATTCTTTAGATATTTTTACACAGATGATTCTGTTAATCCTCTCGCCGCCAATCAGGGGACAGGTCACCAAACCAAAGAAGTATGTTAGGAGAGAAATGGCATAGGTGTAAATTGCCTTTGCGGTGTTTTTCGTACTGAGACCTGACGCCAGAATCAGAATAAGGTGATCCGAAAAAGTTGTCTTAAGCAAAAAGATGCTTGGTAGGCTCTTCAGGTTTTTAATCTGAGCTTGCATGCAACTTATTATATATACAGGAGGTGACTAAGTTGAGACTCAGCCACTCCCAAAACAATTTTGAACGCAGACGACGTACTGTTCAGTGTCCAGCTTACTAGATATAATGCCGAAGAAAATCATAGTGTATTGAATGAATCACTCTTTAAGATTCCTTGATTAATGGGAAAAGGCTAGGTTTCTCTCATCACACCACGACTAAAATTTTTGATCCTTGTGCGCCAAGAGTGCATAGCGTGATCCAGATGTCTTAAAGACATCAGGGTAAATAAATGTCGGCTACTGAGAGAAACGGCTGTTGGTAGTCAAAGTATGCCATGTACGAATTGCGTTGGTACTATTTCACATACTACACACCCACATTGTCAATCGTGCCTTGGTTCCTGCAGTTACGTTACTGCCAGAATCTACCTTTTTGGGAATCATATATGTTACTTTCTCCGCCACAAAAGAGTGCAAATGATCTGGGTTTTCCAAGATGTTTTGAAGGGCCCCAGCAAATGCGAAGTGCAGAGCATCCATGTATTTGTAAAAGATGCTGTGCACCCCATCCAAACCAGCGGCTTTTTAGTCCTTAGTCCTCTTTAGGATGCAAGTTACGTCGGAGGCTGTGATGGATAGATCATTTATTTTAGGCAAGTGTGCAACTCTGCAACCCTAGGTGGTTCACAATCCTTTTCGAATCTTGTTTCCGCCATCTAGGTTTAGAGATATTCCTGAAGTGATGATGTGGGAGCGAAGGATCTCATTCACATGGCGAATCTGTCTCTTAAGACCAATGGCCCTTTTGAAATGGATACAACCGTCTCAGTTTTGCTCTTATTTTACTAATTTTACCTGAGAGTCGAAACTTCCATTAAGTGCCTGTCATGTTTCTTGTGGCGTGATTGTTACCAGCCCGTACTGTAAGCCTTATGCTCATAATCATGGCACTCGAGGCTGCAAAATGACATCAATAAAGCACACAGATTATTTCAGAAGGAGAAGGGGCAGGCTCCGGTGGCTACAAGCCTAACGACTATCGACTACGAGACTGTCGCCCTGCTAAATCCCCGAAAATCCCGCCCCCGATTGTCCATAGCGTCTCGTGGCACAGGTATATGGACCTCCTCTTGCACCACATCTGCCGGGAACATTACAAGTGCTGTTAGTTGTTATTGCACCTGGTTGCTTATGTTAATTGTTTCGACGTCGGCTATAAGGTGTGCAGTCACTCTATTGTTCAGCTCGGGAAGAAGACTCACGAAAAGACAATGCTGTTGACGATGCCTCTTCTAGGGACGACGTTTCTATATATAAGCTGACGCCTTCGTTATTCAAGGTGGTCGCTCCCATCTCGTGTCTGAATTGGCAGCACATCAAGACTCATCGTGATAAGTTTCGAAGTTGATGCGCTGTTGTGGCATTCCTGTGGAAGAGGTCGGCTGGTGGATTCCAGCTGAATCATCCTCCGCAGGCGCAAATGATGTTCCGTTACTTACCAATGGTTGTCGATGTTATGTCTGGACAGTAGCACTCTTGAGGATCCCGGTGAGACATGCCCGTCGATCACATAACTCACCACCACTGGCTTGCATACTGCCTCTCCCATCCAGGTGTAGGACTCCCAGGGGCGCCCCGACGATTCTAGGGGAGCGACAGTAATTTCTATAGATTTAAGAACTTCACATTGATTTCTATGTTTTTGGTGTTCCTCTTAGTCCCCTTCCCCTTCTTTCTCCAGCTGCCTGCCATGTCAAACCTTATCAGGAGCCATGCTACAGTAACCATAGCCCGCAATTTCCTGAGAGGAAAGTTCAATGCTCTGATTTATCATAAAGATCTAGAGCGTATTTCAGGCTTACTTGCATGCAAGAGGAACCTGATGTTCAGTTCGTTTAAATAACGATGTTTATTTTTCTTATATTATAATTATAATTAATGACTTATTTCAAATCACGAATTTATTTACTTACACTGAAATTGTACAAAGGCTTTAAAAAGTGTCGGTCGTTTAGAATGCAGCATTTCACCTGTCTCACAGCAGTCAGTATTTCAAGCGTGTTAATATTTTGAGCGTTTAGTTTTCAGTCGGTTAGACCATCGCACGATGTATATCACTGTAATACGAGTATTAACGTTATTTGATAACACAGACACACAAAAAAAGTGTGCGGATCTGGTAACAAGACACACGTATTCCTATGGATTTTATGGCGCTGAATTCAAATTCGGTATCAAAAATCACCCATCACGTCATGGTTGAGCCATAACCTCAAAAAATGACAAAAAATCATGCACTGAGGCAAATAAATTTCAAAATAATGCCAGTGATGAAAATTTTTACTTCAAAAACATATCGACAACTGTGAAGGATCAACTCTTGCCTGATATCAACTTATTTAACATAACTCTATCCAACAGAACCTGACCTTACCTAACCTGAATTAATAGAAATTTATTAAACTACACGTAAAGCTCTGGAAGCATATTTTCCCAGTAGCAAATGTGTGCTACATCGAATGGGTCAACTCGAGCCTAACCAAGAAATAAATCTAACCTAGCCTAACCTAACCTAACCTCATGAAACACAATTAAACTGATTGTGTTGTCCCGTTGTGTTTCCGGTACCGTTTGAATCAGCTTGGGCTTAACCTGCAAAGAGGTCAAACCTATCCTAACCTAAAAAACCTGACCTAACCTAACCTAACCTAACTTAAATTCACGTAACACAATTGAATTCATTGTGTTGTCCCGTGGTGTTTGCGGTATCGTTTCATTCAGCTTCGGCTTAACCTACATAGAGGTTTAACCTATCATAACCTAACAAAACCTGACCTAACCTAACCTAGCCGAATGAAATTCAACCACACGTGTAGCTATGTAAGCGTACGGTTCTCAGTCTTAAATGAGTGCTATATTTAATAGGTTAACTTGATCTTAACCTACAAATGAATCTAACTTAACGGAACCTAACGAAATTTTGCTTAGCGCAACACAACTTACCTTGAGTGTCCCGTTAGAACTACAAGTAGAATTGACCCCATTTCAATTAACCAGATAATGTTTGTATCAATTAAAATGTAGAACTGTAACTTAAACATGCAAATGAATAAGAGTTTTATTCAATAATTTTTTCTCTCTGCTTTTCTTAGACTTAAGGGATATATTTATACTATCTTTCGTGTTTACATTTTATCTTGCTTTTTATCGTAATTAAATTGATTTATAGACCTACTTCAGTCTATTTTCTGCCTGCTATAACATGTCAGGCAAGGGTTGATCTTTCAGAGTTTTCGACATGTTTTTGAAGTGAAAATTTGCATCACTGACATTGTTTTGAAATTTATTTGCCATAGTGCATGTTTTTTGTCATTTTTTGAGGTTATGGCTCAACCATGACGAGATGGGTGATTTTTGTTACCGAATTTGAGTTCAGCGCCCCAAAATCCATAGGAATACGTGTGTCTTGTTACCAGACCCGTACACTTTTTTTGTGTGGCTGTGTAATATATGGTGATTCATTTACTCATGAAATTGAGCGCGTAACACAGTATAGGTAAAAAACTGTCAATTTTTCTTAATTGTTTTACCGGATCTTCCAGTAAGCCCATATAATATACATATTTATAAAGTTTTAGCCGAATCGACCAAACGTCATTTTTTCATTCATTAGGTTCGGGGTCCTTTATCTGACTCGTCCTTAGCCATTTCCTTGATGTCATTCTTGAACTCGTCCTTTGGCTCTTAAGTCCCTGATTCTCCTCTGAATAGATGCACTGTTCTGCATTTGTCTAGCTCGAAATCCAGGTGAATTTGATTGCAAAGATGCTTTGTCACATCGATTACTTGATGCAGTTTCTGGTATAAATTAGAGTATAGCTTCAGGTCATACATGTCGATTAGATGGGTAATTTTATAAACATCTTCATTATCATATATTCTGAACCTATAATCCATGCTATATAGTTTTTTACTTAATGGGTTTAACGTCAAACAAAACCATTATGTACTGAAGGAGTTTCCTTGAAATATATATGTCATAATGCGTATTGATCTAGTTATCATTAGCTGACCATTATCAAAATACTTGATTTTTGTCCCCCAAAAATCATCGCACGAAATAGAAAGTCAACGATATGTGGGCATATTTTGTAAATTTTTAAGAGTTTATGCAAGTAGTCTTATGGTACAGAAGGAAACGCTTCCTTGTAGTCAATCTATGCAATGTACAGGTTCCCTTGTGCTTACGCGCTTGAGTCATGGAAACAGCGTCTTTGGTGCTACATACTTACTGCCTTGCGAGTTTTTATAACATCCTTTTTGTTCTTCTGAAAGGATGTTATTCTCGTCGCAGTGAGAATATATCTTATCTGCAATGATAGCTCTAAGAGGTTTATAAAATTGTTGAAAGATAGGCTATCGGTACAAATTCAGATGAACTTGGAACGTTTAGTCTTTAGGCATCCTATACGTAGTATGCTTAAGCATAAAGCCTGACATCAGATCTGGGTGTTCGAAGATCTTCTGAAAACACTTTGCCAACACAGGATGCACTCTTGCTAGGTACATGAACCAGAAGTTATACATCATGCCTGAACCTGCAGTTTTTCAGCTAGTTGCCTTACTTAATATCGTATTCTGTGATGCTAGGTAGCTCCATTTCAGGGTTATTTCTTGCTCCTACTTTCTCTATTTGAAATTACAAAGTTTGCAAATTTATTATGTAGGTTTTCCTTAAACACCCGCACAGTACTTAGTCATATCTTCAAATTGAGGGACGTCGGTGTCTGGGTAGTTATTTTGCTTTATATTCAGTTCTCGATAGAGCCTTCTTTAATCTGCCTGAAAGGTTCGATTTTTTTGCCTTCTTGCACTACTTTCCTTGTACCGACACAATCAAGTAGTGAGAACATCAAGTAGGGAGTCTATAATCGCTTCCGAAATTGCTGATGTTAATGTCTTAACGTGCCAAGGGTAGATGATTTTAATATCGTGGTTTATCAGCTTCCTGGTTTCATTTCCTTTCCCATATTGAGTCAATCCACCCAATTTGCACCTTACTTTTCTGTCATCCATATCCAACCTGAACTTCAATTGTGGATTTTGATTCCTCCCTGTAGCAAAGACCTGAATTGTTTGCCTAGTCCTACAGTCTGACGTTCTAATGGCAGCCACAGCTGCATGATATACAAGAGTTCGCATCTTTCACGCAGTTTATGTTAGGTTCAAATGCCTAGGTAAAACTTTGCTCTTCGGGTATTCTATTAGTGAACGCAGATCATTTGTTATGTTCATCTTAGGCAAAACACGCCTTTGTGTTGGCTCTACATGTCTAAACTTCAGTAAAGCATGCCCAAAATTTCTTTTAAAGTGCTGTAGTGTTTCGGGGATTTCGCTGTACACATCATCGTTATTAATGTCCGGGTCTGGTTTAAGTGGTTCCGGCATTTGATGCTTATTATCTCTAACAATTATGCCTTTAGCTTTAACCACGTTTTCGTTGCCTAAAGCAGCCGAAGGAAGGTTAAAAATAGGAAGCTGCTGCTCCAATTTTAAGTTTAAGGTAGCTATTTCAACAACTGAAAGCAATATGCGTACAAAGTTTAGGGGTTCTTGATCTGCAAGATTCTGCTCATTTATTCTTGGGCCTAGCTCTGGATATATAAGTTAGAGAAGTCGATGATGTTCACTCTTCACAAATTTCCCATTTATTTCGGCGAAAAATTCGTTGCTCAGATAGACCAGAAGAGTTAGTAATCAGACGGAGCGATGTATAGAGAATTAGGTGGGTGGGATAGGAATTCCCATTTCAGAGTTTCCAAAGTATGATTTGACAGGTTTTGCAACGTGGGGCTGAGCATTGTCATGTAGAAGAATAACTTAATCGTGTCTCTGCTTGTATTGCGGCCGTTTTTGCTTTACTGCTCAGATGGTTTCGTAAGGCACCCGTTTTCCATGCTTTTGGACCATTCACAGTGTATGTAAGCGTCGAGTAATGGTTTAACGATCAAATTCCAATGATGCTGCAAGCTTATCTTGCATTTGATACGGATCTGCACCGTTTAACGTCTCCAATTCCTCATAATTAATCATTTTCGGATGGACTCGCCGTGCTTTGTCCTCCGTGTCGAAATCGCCACTTTTAAAATAAAGCAATTGATCGCTTTCATCAGTACTTGTCTTCGAATTGAAAAAGAAAAGTAAAACTACCCTGCGGAAAGTGACTGAACTGTGGCAGGCAAAGTCCGAAGTAGCACTTTCACTTTGGACTAACTCCGGAGTAAAAATAAAAACTTTGGGGTTTACTTTTCAGATGCACAGTGGGCTGGATGCTTTATCTTGTGGTTTGAGTTTCAGTGTACATTTCCGATTAAGTTGTTTTTATCTCTTCCGAATAATATTTATAAATCGACATTGTTTTGGAAAATTGTTTACGATGGCTGACGAAGCGCAAAATCAAGCGATGAAAATCAAAGTCGAAGACAAATTTAGTGCCCTTAAAATTGCAGAAAGCTCGTCGCGTATTTCGAATTTAGAAAGTTGCAATGAGTTCGTGAAGAAAGTTAAAGGTGCTAAGGATAAAAGAAAAAATCATTGTTGGATTACAGGCGTCTTAAACGTTACGATATTCTCAAGGTTGGAGGTCACAAGAAACTGATTACGCCTAACTGATTACGCAGTAAAGACTCTATTGTTATAGAAGTCAACGAACGTGCTCAAGTAGACCTGATTGACATGCAAACTTGTAAAGATGGTGATTTTAAATTTATCATGAACTATCAAGATCATTTTACAACATTTGTGATTCTTGGGCCTTTAGGATTTTAAACTGCTGAAGAAGTATCCCGTCATCTCCTGGATATCTTTTGTAACTATGGATCAGCCTGAGTTTTTCAATCTGAGAACGGTAGACAGTTTATCAATAAAGTAATTACAGAATTGAAAATGTTATGGCTAACATTTTCAATTGTCAGTGGGAAACCTCTACAATCTCAAAGTAAAGGAAGTGTAGAACGAGCGAATCAAGACGATCAAAAAATTCTAACAGCTTTGATGAAAGAAAATAACACTTTAAATAGAGCGAATGATTAAGATTCTGCATCTTTGCATTCAATTTGAACTATGTTATAGGAAGAAAAGCCCTCATTGAAATTTAAAAGCTTCCTAATAGTATTAAAAAGTTACTTTATATCAACGAAGATTTAGAATATGCATTAAGAGAAGAGCAAGATGATATTTTTAACGATCATGAGAATAATCCTAGCAAGGAAAATAACTTGGTTTTCCTGACAGAATACATCAGTATTACTATTTACAATAGAAATTTCAGTAATTTAAAAATGTTTAATTACGTTTCTTGATTAACTTGACTCCTCACAGACACTATTGTGCCATTTTTTCAAATCTTTTTTTTCATATAAAGAATTAACACCTCTGATGAAGGTACTCAATAGTTAGTTAACATTGACAAAGTTATTTAAGAAAGATATTTATATTGTTTCAGTACCTGATAAATCTAATATCATCTGTTGCATTTGTGTAAAAGAAGCAGACGGTGCACACAAGTGTAGCAGTTGTGACAATTTTGTCCATTCAATGTGTGCTGCAAAAGGACTAAAGCGGCAAGCGAAAAAAATATTTTTATTGTTAACAACAAAAATTGGTAAAATTGATGTAGGTTCCTCTGTCAAAATTCCGATTCCTAGCGTTGATCAAAGTAAAGGCGATTTTAGAAATATAACTGGAGTAGAAATGAAAGAAACAAAGGAAGGTTATTATAAAGTTAGTAGCAATCAAGGACTTATAAGTACATCATTTTCAAGAAATCAAATTGGTGTATGCGAATTTTTTTCTTAGATATTACTGTAGTCCCATAATAGTGCTTATAATATTTAATTATAATATTATTAATAATAGACATTATTACTTTTCTATACATTTCAACATTTAACAAATATTTATAATAAATTGATTTATGGTAATCTTTATTGTAACAAAATCAGTAAGGAAAATCACGAAATAGGTGTTTTTTAAAAATTTCTTATCACGTATGACACGCATATTAAATCATTTTTATCAAATAAGATAACAATAACCCAGTATTGATATTAATAATCTGATTAGTAGAAATAATAGACTGGTTCTTTGTATGGAAAATATACATACCCGAGTAAAAATGCTTCGACTTGAGTTCGACTTGAATTGCCTCCAATCAAGACATGGTGAAGTCGAAAAGTTCCATTTTAGCATCTCTCACCTTTGAGACGGATCCAGACTTCAATTTATGCCTTGGAGACATGTTTCTATGTGTTTAAGACATAAATTTTTCTCTTGAGTTACATTTGTATGACTCCAACACAAGTGGTTTATAACTTCGAGTGTATACCTGTCCTAACAAAAAGGGTCATTCTGACTGTCATAAAAGCTAATCTTTGTTAATGACTAAACAATCTTGTATATTTCTACAGAATATATGTATATTCAATCAACTTATTTACGGATTTTCATTCGTATTATATTTGTTTAACGTTGATACTGAAAATGTTGTTTGTTTTTACGTATTTCTAACGGCTTAGGAAATCCTTCCCGAAAGTTACAATTTTTCTTTTTTGAAGAAAATTTGAAAGGCTTATACTCGTTCAGATATACAGATTCTCATTTTTTTAATTAAAAATAACTAATTTAATCATTATAAATTCTTCATTCATCAATGCTAATCTCATTTATGAGCCGAAAATGGTTCGTATTGAGGCAGGTTCATTTGAGACAGGTAAACGTCGTCTTAGCCAAGACAAGGCTCAACTTGAGACAAGTAAACGCCCTTTTACCTCTCGTGGCCATTAAAGCAAGAGGAAGGCTTATGTCTCGACTCAGTTTTGAGCTGGGGGAGCCAATAAAAATAGATTCAATGCGATGGATCGAAGGAATCTCGGGACCTTTAGGTGGTGGAGCGACTAAATTGCGACTTGATGGATAGCTACAATGCAAGTGTGGGCCCTGAACGGGGTTAAAATGCACGACTGCAGGCGTTGTGGTGCGAGAAACACCCAGCGCTATCGCACTTTTCGCATCAACGTCTGCGAAACTGTGCCGAACTACATCAAAAAAGAGTCTATGTAAGCGGAACGCCTACTCTGCTACAGCCAGAACAAGCCGGCAATAGAGAAAGAGAGGCGACATAAGACCAACCGCGGGCAGGCGTCCGATAGAGGAAGAGCGATGCTTTATGACCCGGAGAAATATCAACACCCGGGTTTCTTTCAAGCTTACTGATCTGGATGAAATGGATTATGAGCTTCGTAAACATTTTTCCGAAGAATCCGACCTCTGCACTATCAATTGTTGCATCTATAATGCAGCGAGAGCATGGGCTGATGCGAACCGTAAAAAACAAACAATGGTTAATCATAAGACCAAAAGGTGAATGCATCAGCTCGCAATAGAGATAGGCTGGGAAAGAGAGTACGCGTCCCGCATTCAGTGTGTGATTGACTATATCACATCTGGCAGGAATTTTACCGCTAACGTTCGAAAGTTCGCGAGCGAACTCCGGACCCTTTATCACACACTTAACAAGTCAAAGATGCTGACCATCAGTCAGCATATTGTTGAGATAATACGGATACTATCTGATGCTAAGAGAAGTCTAAAGCGGAGAGAGAGGTGGGTCAGAGAAAATCAACAATTTCACTCTGAACCATCTCGACTCTTCCAAGACCCTCCAGTTACTGTCGAACACCCGCACAAACCTGAGGAGGTCGAAGTATTTTTGAGAAAAGTCTACGAAGTGCAGAATGGATTGGACGAAGAGTCAGACAAAATAAATAGCCTCAAGGTGCATTATGATGCCCTCATAACACCTGATGAAGAATGCTTACCCGTCATTACCGGGCAGGTGAAAATAGTATCAACAGGGATGAAGAACAATTCCGTTCTGAGACCAGATCGTATCAAGACCTTTTGGTGGAAGAAGCTTCCTTCAACCTATCGGGACTTGGCCCATATTTTCACCTGATATTTAAAGTCTGAAAAGCCAATTCCGGAGTAATTAATGGATGGGCGCACAATACTCCTGCCGAAAATAGGAAACTGAACTGTACATATTAAACAATTGAAATTGTGTGGTTCATCCGCCAATCTTGAGGTGCATAGAAAGACTGATGCCGCTTTGGAAAACAAGATTTACTATCTCATTTGGAAAAAATCATGTGACAACTAACAAGATCACCTTTCAGAGAGGTATCTTTCAGGGCGACAGCATGAGCCCACTCCTCTTTTGCCTCACATTATTGCCACTATCTCTAACACTTCGCCATTCCGACAGGCACTTTTGCGGCAAACTTGCAGATCGAATGTACAAGTTACTAATGTATTTTACATGGACGATGTTAAGATTTATGCTAAAAACAAAGAGCAACTACATCCAGCTCTAGGGATTGTCGAACAATTTACTGAGGAAATAGGAATGAAACCTGGGTCAGACAAATGCGCCAACGTATATTTGAAGCGAGGAAAACTTAATGACATATCTGCCGACCCTGAGCTCGTAGTTAGAAGCGCTATATGACACAGATGCGCTGAAGAGACTTACACATACCTGGGCGTTTCACAGAACCACATTCGGGATGTGACATCTATAAAGGATATGCTTCAAAGCAGATACAAATGTCTCATCTGGCAGATTTGGTCTTCCGAACTATCGGCGAGGAATACAGTATCTGCAACGTATTTGCATTTGGAGTGGTTCCATGGAGGAAGAACGAGCTCAGATCCCTCGATATCGGGACGCGAAAGGCTATGCACATGAACAGAAGCTTGCGTCTTAAGTCTTCTGTTTCACGACTCTACATCTCACGCTGTCAAAGTGGTAGCGAAATATTGAATCTTGAATGTCTTCACAACAGGATTATTCTGTGTTCAGCACAAAGAGTCGCAAATGGAAGAGGCCCTCTTCTTAAAATGGTCAGGAAGCATGAAGAAGTGGGCAAAGGAGCGCTTTTGTACGGAGCAGCGGAGAAGTCTGCTGAAACACTCGGACTTAACTTTAATATTAGGGGTAAGCAAAATGCATAAAATCTTGTCTATCTCGAATACTGACTCCTCAAAGTCCGGGTTAAGAAAGCACAAGAAAAAAACTTCCGTGAACAGCCCCTCGATAAGAGATTGCACGGCATCTTCTACAGAAATGTGGAGGATCAGTGAATGTCGTGTGAGCTTACGTTTGCTTTCCATAAATCACCCGGATTAACTAACGTCTGACACGGAGAGTTTTATTTTGGCATGTCAAGACGGTTATACCCCGAGTATCTAGCACACATACTATCCAGTTGTCCAAGTCATGCGGGAACAACCTACATACAAAGGCACAATGCGGCACTAAGAGTGTTTTATTACGATCTCTGTCACTCTTACGGAATTAACCTCAATACAACTTCTCTAAATGCTCCTAGGAAAATTGAGTCAATTGTCCTGAATGAGAAGTGCTGCATATAATGAAACTTTATATTCTCGAAAATTTTTTCTGTTGCACACTCGAGGCCTGACATGGTTTTTCTTGACTCCGAGAAGGGAAACATGTTCGTTATTGAACTTTCGGCACCAGCATCCCTGCGTGTCAGCAATATGCTAAAATAATTTCGGGGAAATGCAGAAGGCGGTCGTCCTTGGGTCGCTCCCTGTCCTCAAGGTTCATGAGACTTTTGCTGCATCATCGTATTGATTCTGTTACATCCTGCAACCACCTATCTCACGGTCGTGAGACGTGGTTATTTCTAAAATTTTACCGCGATTACGCCGGGATCGGGTGCAGTTTTTCTGATTGACACCCGCTCCCGGCGAAATCCTGAGGTTGTCCATATGACAAACTTGTTGGATATTTTTAATTGTAAAAAGAACAGTTATTAGAATTATGTTACTGAAATATTATAAATATAATTTTAAATTGATTGATTAAAAAGTATTTTTTTACTATTAATTATTTTGAACTTAGAATTATATATTATAAATTTTACTTTGGATAAACATGAAATACTATTGCAGTATACTATTGCACATATTCAAAAATGAGTTTGTAAGTTAAGGTAATTGGTGTTAAAAAATTCTTCAAGCCTGTGAAATGTTATTCATTAACATTTTATATCTAAGACCGCAAGTCCGTAAACTTAGGTTGTCGAAATATACTACACTGTTATATACACTGAATATACTACACTGGTTATACTACACTGAATATATATTCATAACGTGAACATAAGAATTTAGCGATGCTAGTATTTATGACAATTAGGTTCTTGATGTGATACTTTAGGGTTGTTTAAACGGGGCGCACAAAAATTGCGAAATATGTGAAACACTCAAAACCGCTGTGAACACGCTGATAGTAATCGATTATCATTTTTCAATTAATACAAAATAATCTATTGAAATATTTACATATCTTTTATGTTGTAACGTGCAAATAACATATTTTGCTATGCCAATATAGAAAATTATTATTTGAATAACTTGCGGGAGAAATGTAAACTTCTCATTGAAAATAATAATATCTAAAGATCTTCGCAGACATTTAAAAATCATCATTGTTTAGATTTTGAGATAAAGAATAGAAATAATTCTATACAGCAGAAGCTGAATTCCACAACAATTTTTTGCAGGGAAAAATCGTAACACGTAAGCAGATAACAACATTGCCGGCGCTTACTTTTTCCAAACTATTGTTTACGGCTTTATTCGCAAAGATTCATTCTTCTTATATATCGCGATAGTGTACTTAGAGAGATTCAATGTACAATTTAATTAAAATATCAACTATTTTACACAGCAGACGTCGAATTTAGTAACTTTTATTTGTAGGAAAAATTTGCAAACTATTTTCTACGTTCTTATTCGCAAAGATTAATTAATTATTCTTAGATTTCGAGATAGTGCACTCGGATAGATTTAATGCGCAAATTAATTAAAATAGGAATTATTATACACAGTTGACGACGAATTAAGTAACAATTTTTGCAGAAAAATTTTGCAAACTATTTTCAACGTCCTTTTTTGCAAAGATTCCTTATTGCTAGATATCGAGATAGTGTACGTGGAGAGATTCAATGTACAAATTAATTAAAATAGAACCTTATTTTACACAACAGACGTCGAAATTAAATTGTTAATAAATTCGCCGTCTGCTTGTGTAGAATAATTTCTATTTTAATTAATTTGCAAATTGAATTTCTCTTAGTGCACTATATCGATATCTAAAAATAATGAATCTTTGCAAACAAGGGTGTAGAAAATAGTTTGCAAATTTTTCCTGCAAAAATTGAGCAAATCGAACCAATTGCGTGCGATCTGACGCGCTGCTTCGGTGCGGGCTGGCTATGTACCGTTCACATATCGGACCGCCGCTCGAGAAGCAAAAGTTTTCGACGTTTCCAATCTGGTTCAAGTGCCGGACCGATAGGTGAACGGTACGTAACCAGCTCGCATCTCAGCTGCGCGACATATTGCACGCGATTGTTTGGCGCTCTAGCTGTGTGCACGGATGGCTCGTGCGTGAGGCGTTTCCAGCATACTGAAAACGTATTTTCTCATGCGAACACCTTAAGCAAGATGGAGGATAACACGTTGCTACGGACCGAGTTAATTGGCTAAATAATTTTAAATCTACCGTCATTCCGATGTAAGTTATTTGATCGTGTTGACTTTTGCATAGAATTACTCATAAGTCGTTAGCACTCCTGACGAACCGGACCGAGTCTTTATTCATTTATGTTCGTCATTTCTGTTAATATAAACCAATCCATTTGAATTTTGGATATTTTATAATTAAATGTATATGAAATTAACTGATATTATTTATTTCGGTCTGTTTTCAAATTTATAACTGAGATTTTCACCTTAAAATTATAATAAGTTCAGGAGCTGTTGAAAAATCGCCAATATAAAAAATAAATAATTCAATAAGGTTCGTCGGTAGCGCTAAAAACGAAGAAACGCGTTATCCCCTCTCTTGCCTACTAGGCTGTCGGAGTCCACGCGCTAAGGCCGTTGTGCAATCCGGCCGTTCAATTGTTACTCAATTCGACATCTGCTGTGTAGAATAATTTATATTCTATATCTCGATACCTAAAGGACGATGATTTTCAAATATCTACAAAGATCTGCAGATATTGTTATTTTCAATTAGAAATTTACATTTCTCCCGCAAGATATTCAAATAATAATTTTCTATATAGGAATAGAAAAATTTTGTGAGGTTTCTGAGTGTACCTTTCGCATGACATTTTAGGTTCTAAAAATTCGATTGATATAAGTGTTCTATGAAACCAGTATAGGTTGTTCAACACTGAACATATTTATACGATTCTACGTAATGCGCCACTTCCATATGTGATTCGCACTTCACAACATAAAAGATATGTAAATATTTCAATAAATACTTTTTTATTGCAAAATTACACAGGCCGAAAAAATTTGACAAAGGTCCGGAACCAGAGACCAGACCTAGTATACCCGAAGGTTTTTGCTGCGCTGAATCCGAATCCGACCTCAGAAAAAT
>NC_046665.1:13160970-13178200 GCF_010883055.1 Belonocnema kinseyi | reverse complement strand
TTGGGGGTGAAATTTTTCATATTTGAATCCGCCATATCTCGGCTATGAAAAATCTTATCAAAAAGTTAGGCATCGCATTTTGAAGGTAAAGAGTAGTTCTTCGGGTATAGTAGGTCTGGTCTCTGGTTCTGAGAATTGTTGGCCTGTGTTATTATCGATGATTATTAACGAGCTCAAGGTGGAATAGAGTGGTCGAAAAATCCAAAAAGCTTGCCAAAATATGAAGATGTTATCGGAATTTCATAATATTTTGTATGCTTAGGTTTTCGTAATCGCTTCCATTTAAGCAAAAAAATCGATTTTTTAAAGCCGTTATATGGGTCGCCCCTTTAAAATGGCGTAAAATTATTATTTTTTATTTATTTAACAGCTTCAACGGGTAAAAACCCTTTACCTTTACCTTGTGTGATAACAAAAATTGGCAACTAAAAATGATAACATCATATATGAAGAATCAGTACAGATGAAAGATAGCAAAATTTGGAACTCAGAAAAAAATAATAGTCTCATTAACTAATAAAAACAAATAAAGAAGTAGAGAAAATTATAAAACAAACTAATTTAAAGCAAAAGAAAATCCATCAGCATCCCGTGACAATAAACCATTCGAAATAAAGCAAGCGCTGCAAAGAAGAATAAAATGACGAAGGGATGGCTCCGAAAAATTCAAGTCTGTCCACATACCCATTACCTGCAGAGAAAATTCTATTAACAACACTACTGCTATCAACATTAGTTCTGCTGTGAGTAATTGCAAAATTTATCAATAGGTGTCCCAGCCCTTATAGCCTATTGTCTAAGAAAGCTGTGTTGTACTTTTTTAAGATTATAGAAGCTAGAATATGTAGAAGGTGACCAAATAACAGAAACGAATTCAAAAAGAGGCCGGACAAAACAAATATATAGATATCTATATGTATTTGGATCAGTAAAATGAGTGGAATCCCTGGTAATAAAACCTAAGGTTTGATACGCCTTATTAGTGTTATTATTTAAGTGTTTAGAAAAATTGAGCGACGACGCGAACGTAATTCCCAAATCAACAACCTCGTGAACTTTTGTCAAGGTCTGTCCATAAATTTCATAATCGTAGTTAAGTATAGTGTTTTTACGAGAAAATGTAATCATTTGACATTTGTCAATATTTAAAGGTAGAAAGTTGTCAAGAGACCATTGGGCACCCCATTTAAATTCTGATGAAATTTAATAGCGTCATCAAGGCTGATGATCTTTGAGAAGAACTTCGCATCGTATGCAAAAAATAAAGCTTTGCAGAATTTGAGTCTCCGACATAAGTCATTACTATAAATATTAAATAGTAATGCGCCAATATGGGACCCCTGAGGTACACTGGATGGAACTTTAAAAGTTTCATCTGAGGCCCTTTTTGTCGATAAAACTTGGCTCCTATCAGTTAAGTAGCTTTCTATCCAATTAAGAATCGAGCCAGAGAGGCCACAGTATTTTAATTATTGTATAAGCAACTCATGATTAACTCTACTAAAGGCCTTGGGAAAATCAGAATAGATTACATCAACTTGTTGATTTGCATCTACAGCCTCTGAGAGATAACTATGAAAGATAGACAAATTTGTAATAACTGATTTACCAGGAAGAAATCCATGCTGTTGTTCAGCAATGAAACTTTTAAATTTAAATGAAAGATATTTATTACCAATGTTCTCAAAGATTTTAGGTATAGAATTCAATATTGAAATAGGCCTATAGTTTAATACATTTTGCTTGACTCCATTTTTAAACATTGGAATTATTTTACTTTCTTTCCAAACAGTTAGGACATTCCCTGAAGATAAGGATAAGTTGATATAATAGACAGACTTGAACTTTTCCCCAAAAATATCACCAATTTCTTGATTAGCTGACGCTGCCTCATCATCGTTCATTTGTATTGGGCAGTTTATGTACATAGTTCCAGAAGTTATTCACATATTAAGTTAGCGAATTTTCTACTGCGTTATTGTAATTTCCAGAACATTCATGAGAGTAAGCTTTACACTTAGCGTGAAAAGACGAAGACCTATAATAAGCTCGTGAGCTTCTATTGCGTTTGAATTCCCGATGGGCAATCTTCTTTTGGAAGATGAAATGCTTTAATTGAGCGTCAAACCAGGGCGGATATTTCTTATTTTACGGTTTGGATTTAGAAACGTTTCTGTCGCACGTATCATGCAAAATATAATAAAAAACACTTATAGCCTCAGTAATATTTAGATCGCGAAAAGTCTGTTGCCAATTAATTGTGTTAAGTGAAAAAATAATCCTAGAATAAACTGCTAATTTAAAGTTATATGATGAAGTAAGCCTATCATTGGTGTAATTTGATATTTTTAAAGGTATGAAACATGACAGAGAAGCGTGATACGTGTAGCAATCTAATAAGGTCTCCTTTTCTCTTACTACCTCTAAGCAATCGCAAGAACAAAGAATGAGATCCAATAAATTATTTAGAAAATTTACAACTCTATTTAATTGAAACAAATTTAAAAAACCAACAATATTCGTGAAATACTCAGCTGCAAGTTTTGATGAAAGTCCACAGTGGTCAGTTATGCAAGATTCCCCGTACAAGTTAATCTCCCAGCTGAATTTTGGAAGATTGAAGTCCCCAGCCAGAAACAATTAAGCCTTATGAAAATGCTCAGGAAATGCTGTCCCCAGCATAATGTTGAAGTCCTTTAAACAGATGGAGAAGCAAAGTTCTTCCGCGGAAGTCGCAGGCACAGCAACTAGAGATGAGGGTATAGTCTGACGAATAGCAATGAGAACTCCTCCCCCTATCTCTGATGAGCTAGTTTCCGAAGAACGATCATAACGATACAAAGTGAATCCATTGAATCCAAGTTCAGCATCGTGAAATTTTCTGAAAACCCAGGTTTCCGTTCAAATAAAAATATCACGAGAGCTGGAGAGAACAGCAAATGATTCTCGTAGAGTGGGGGGCTTTGTGCGAAGACCCCATATGTTTTGGTAGTAGATGAGAAGAGATTACAGGTACGTGGTAGACTAATGAGACCTGTGCGTTGAGCCATTTACCTGACGCTTTTTGTTTCTTGTTGACTATGCAAGGAACACCATCGACGTACCCAATTGTGATGTTATTTTCTCGTTTCTCAATGTGTCTACTCAATTCCCCCCTCAGTTCGTGCAGATATCTCCGTTGTTCAAACGTGCGATCACTATGAATCTGAATTTTGAAATCCGATCGCTTGTGTTTATTCTTCAAGACATGCAGAGCTTCCTTTCCAGAGCTAAAAATTGAGCGAAGCGGACGTGGCCCCTTTAATGCATCGCTATACCTCGATATAGAGAGACAGCTAGGAAAGTCTGAGACTTTTTTGAGAACTTTGTTTAGAGAATTTAAGTCAGCTTTATTGTTAGCTGTCTCGGGAAAACTATACACAATTATATTTCGTGTACGTTCGTTCCTCTCACGTATCTCTCGAATGAGTGAGTTTGCCGATGATATATGGTGTGGCTGTGGTCCGGTCGTAGGCTGAAGAAATAGCATTTTACTCGAGAATTGCAATAAGTTCTCTAACTTTAGTCGATTCGTTCTTCTTGACTCGTTTAAAGCACGATGAATTATGTAAAATTGTAGAAAATATCCTCTCAACAAATAATTTATTTCTAAAAATTTTCTTTAATTATTTAATCATATTAAAACATCTTTTACTAATGTTACTCTATAAAACGTAGGAAATTTCAATAATTTTCTTGTTATTAACGAGCACTGGGAACGTCAAACAGAAAATATTGACATTTTTTCCGTCATATTTGTTATGTTTTTTATTTTTATTTGGAAACAAAAAAGTCTTTTTTCCTGCAGTGCCGCCAGCGTCCGCATATCATCACCTACAACAATGACGCTACACGACGTCCCATATAATGACGTCCAATGCTGATGCATCTACAGCTAATTTTTTCACAAATTTCCAAATAAACGTATTACAGATAGTATGCAGGTTTTCATTAGGCATAATAATTCATAATAATTAACTTTTGGCATATGTTAAAACACTTTATGACAATTTACCTCACATAGTTTTCTGCAAAATTATATATACATATATATATTTGTGAATGTTTTAATGAGATGGAATGTTCGTAATTATTGATTTGAATTATACATACCTTCCCTGGCGGACCGAGGGAACCGAAAGGAGCTTCTACAAAGTACCCTTAAAGATCCTACTAAGTCCCCCTTCGGCTCCTTCTAAAAAATCAAAACAACAGCAAGACCAACTTTTAAATTGATAAAATGTGGATTCTACGTTAAAATTTGCATTAGAAACACACGGAGTAATCGCAATACTTTTTCTTGTAGTGTTAAAAAGTTTAAAAAAGAAAACATCTGTCATTGACATGGGCCAAGGCACACCGTATAACTAATCGGCTTGCTTCTGTAGCCTAACTCTTCTCGCTGCGCCTCGCCTCGCACACATGTCGCTCTTTTTTCGCTATGTCTCGCATTGCCAGCGTCTGCCTCCGCGGCTAACACCTAATATTTAAATACTACTTACAATATTTACAGTTTTCTTACACCTACTTCCTTTATTCATTACGAAGATAACACAAAAATAAAGTTTTTTCTTATGCATTTGGCACATTGTTTTACCCTCAGCATTCAACAAAGTGAAGTTAGTCAACTCAGCAGCACCCTGTATAAAAATAATTAAAACATTATTAAATTTGAAAAAATGACAGGGTAACATTTTTTTGCTATTTTTTTTGTTTTAACGATGTGCTATAAATCTCTTTTGTAAAATCAACTCGATTTAACAAAATTACCACCTGTAACGAAAAAAAAATATTTAAAAAATCAATAGGCTACATTTTTTTGCTTTCCAACGCGATATGAAAAACTTTTTTGAAATCAACCCTTATTTTTAAAAGCAACCCCCTGTGCTGCAGAAATGTAATTAGAAAAAGAAACTATCCAGATGGAAAATACTTATAAAATACCAGCACGGTATTTTTAAAGCATAACTGAACAGCAAAATTATTTTTCACATCTAATCGTTAGAAAAACAACCCCCGTATTTGCATCCAAATATGAACCTGTAGACTGATGCCAAAAATTGTATGCATTAACTTTTGGGATTTTTGAGCTCTTGATTTCTGTGCTCTTGAATTTTGTGCTCTTTCTTTATTCTCCAATGCCATATCAAACGCTTCTGTAAAATTAACCCTTATATAAAAAGCAAAACCCTGTAATGAAAACACGTATCGAAAAAATGTCTATATGTAAATAGATGGAACTTACTTATGAAAAAGTAACATGGTACTTTCAAGCCTAATTATTTCTCACATATTATCGTTACAAAAATAACCACCGTAATGTATATTATTTTCCAGTCTCTATGTGTATATTTAAAAAATATTATTTAACTTTTTCTATGCATATTTTAATGCCTTTAAACAACTTCCAGCACAACAACTCTTAACCAGAAAAATCCATTTTCATTTAACGAACAATCTAAATTTTCAGAACAATTGAAGCATTTTTGAGAGCAGATAAAATAATTCTTTTTAATAGTAATTAAAACTATTTTTACAGGTAAGTTGAAATAATTCTAAACCCCTAAAAAGCACTCCTGTGACTAGGGATCCTGGGGATGTACATGTATGTTGTAAAATACATTTTGGCTTTCGTCTGTATAATAACCTATGACCTATGACATATGACAGTTCTGTACATATGTCACATAATACTAAGTCGCCGATTCATTATCTCCTTGAAATACAGCTTCGTGGTATTTCTGCTAATAAATATTCAAGATTCGTTTTCGTATCTGCTGCTAACGAAACTTCTCAAATTTCGAACTTATCCAAGCAGATCAGTCACCTCGGTTTTCAACAGAACCAATGCTCTAAGGTATAATATTCCAGCATTTCTAAAAAATGCCCTTGTCGTGAGATTGTTCTGAATTTTATTGGTGGTACATTATGTACATAAGTGAACACCTATCTCAGTGAAACCCATAAAAGTTCGATCTTATGGAGTTACATCGGCCAATTGATTTTTCATCGACTCAATGCTATAAGGGATCAAGTCTTAGTATAACCAGAAAACTACCCTTATCTGAAAATTGTCTGCATTTGATTGGTGGTAGACTATGTACATTTTTGAACACATACCTTAGTGAAACCCACACAAGTTCGACCAAATCCAGGTAGATGGGCCACGTGGTTTTTCTATAGACTTAATGCTGTTAGGGATCAAGTTTGAGTATTATCAGAAAACTAGCCTTGTCGTGAAGTTCCTATTAATTTGATTAGTGGTAGACTATGTACATTTTTGTATACCTACCTTCGTGTATCCCATGCAAGCTCGACAAACTGTGCACCTTTCCTTCCCGTTTCTCAATTTTTATTTTTACACAGCCTAACAAATTTTGTACCCGAAGAAGAATTTCGATGGCATACAAATGAATACGTTTTTTAAAAATGTACATATTCTACCAAATACCAAATTCTGACAATTTCATGTTAAGGTTAGTATTTTGGGAATACTAGAACTTTATTCCTTATAGAATTGAGTTGATATGAAAATAATGTAACCGATCTACCTGGAAAAGGTAGAACTTATATGGGATTCACTAAGCTGGGTGTCTAAAAACGTACATAGTCTACCAACATCTAAATTCAGAACAATTGCACGATAAGGATAGTTTTCTAATCTTCCTAAAATTTGATTTCTGACAGCCTTGGGTCCATAAGAAAAGTATGTGACTGATCTACCTGAATGAAGTCAAACTCGTATAGGTTTCACTAAGGTAGGTGTTTAAGAATGTACATAGTCTACCACCAATTAAATTCAGACCAATTTCACGAGAAGGTTATTTTTTGGGGGATGCTAGAATGTCATACCTTAGAGAATCGGGTCCGTTGTAAAACTGGGTGACTGATCTACCCAAATAAGTTCGATTTTTGAGGAGCTTTGATAGCATTAGAGTCAAAAAAATTATCAAAAGTCTTCTCTTCAAATTTAGCCATATTTCACGTTAGGCGTATTGAAAAAGGAAAATGATGTTGTTTTTTATAAAGGTTAATATTACAAAAGCGATTGCTATAACATAGGAGAATAAAGAAAGAGCACAAAAATCCCAACAGTTAATGTATATAATTTTTGACATTAGTTTGCAGGTTTGTATTCGGATACAAATACGAGGTTTGTTTTTGTAACGATTAGGGGTGAACAATAATTTTGCTTCTCGGTTATGCTTTAAAATGATGTGTTGAAATTTTATATGTATTTTCCATCTTGATAGTAACTTTTTTTTTAAATACATTTTTGGAGCACAGGGAATTGGATTTTAAAACAAGGGTTGATTTTACAAAACTTTTTTCTATCACATTGAAAACAAAAAATAACAAAAAATCTAGCCTAGTAATTTTTTCAATACTTTTTCTGAATACTTTTTTTGATTACAGAAGGTAATTTTTTCAAATTATTTATCTTAATTCTCGGTAGTACGATCAAGTACGGCTGAGCGATCAGCGCCAAACAGCTGTGAAACGCCCTGTTTCTCAATTCATGTCGTTTACTCAACCATTTCCCTGTCATTTTTTAAAAGCTGCCCGCTTTTTTCTGAAAAATAGATAGTAAGCACACGTACAATAATCGCGAAACTCCTGAAATTCTACTGGAATTCTGTCACTGGAATTCCAGATTGACGCCGATTGGTTTTTTAGACTTTTAGTCGTTATTATTTTTTTAACTCGCCAATATGCCGCAAACGCCTTTACAACATCTAGAACTGAAACAGCAAAAGAAATCTAGTAGCCTTGCGCATGATTTCTTTTAATCTTTCGATAATTTATAAATTGAAAAAATCTTGTTAAATATGAAAGTTTAACCTCGAAAGAGTCGGTCTCAATCAAAAAGAGGGAACTCATTGAATATGACCAGAATATGATCCAGAAACCTGAATCTCATTTTTGCGAAAAACCAAAATTTCACCATGTTAATCTTATGAAATTTTTCAGGGACTTTGCAGCACGTCTTAATATTTACCGATTTGGCTCAAACTTAAAGGGAATTTTTTTCCGGCAACCTCAACAAATTGGCGGGGGGTGACATGCCCTCTATTCCAAAAAAAAAAATTTCAACAGGTATGATTTTGGACCACCCTAGTGCTGGCGCAGTACTACACATGGAGATTAGACAGCGTTAAGCCGACACTCGTTTAACCTCATAACAAAAAGAGGCCTGCATAAGATGTGTATACTATAATATCACTTAAAAGATAGATTACCTTTATTTTTCGTATGAATTTCTATAGAGTCATTACAAAGGTAACATTTTGAAGTTATATTAAGGGATCTCCAAATGAACCTGTGGGGCTCAAATTTGTTGCAACTCACTTGAACATCAATTTCGGTGTATATTAGAGGATTGGGGATTTTCTGTGTGTCCAGATATGCTACTACGTTCATAGAAATAAATATGAGGCTGAGGCATGACTGTGGTGCTGTTTTTGGTCAGAAAATCTTTCACAAGCAACGATATATGAGCAGGTGCATTATCGTGATGCAAAAGCCACGAATTGTTTTTCCAATGTTCCGGACGTTTTTTGCGTATCGCCTCTAGCAAACGGCGCATAACTTGAAGGTAATCCTGCTTATTGACCGTACGACCTAGTGGTAAAAATTCCTGATGCACTACGCCACGGTAATCAAAGAAAAGAGTGAGCAAAACCTTCACATTTGACCGAACTTGACGTGCTTTTTTTGTTCTTGGAGAATCAGGATGCTTCCACTGAGACGATTGGGCTTTAGTGTCGACGTCATAACCATATACCACCGATTCATCCCCAGTTATAACCCTTTTGAGAAAATCAGGATCATTATTGACTTCATTTAACATCTCCTGAGCGATGGTCATGCGATAGATCTTTTGATCAAAATTAAGCAGTTTTGGAACAAATTTCGCTGACACACGTCTCATGCCCAAAACGTCCCAAAAAGATAGCATGGTATGAGCCAACCGATATGCCAACATCTTCAGCAACTTCTCTGATGGTAATTTGGCGAGATTTCAACACCATTTCTTCCACTGCTTGAACGTTTTCATCTGTTGTTGACGTGCTGGGACGTCCAGGGCGAGGTTCGTCTTCGACATCCTCTCGGCCTTCTTGGAACAGCTTGTACCACTTATACACATTTTTCTTACTCAGAGTAGACTCACCGTATGCAACTGTCAAGATTTCAAGAGTTTTAGACCACTGGATTCCATTTTTCACACAAAATTTAATGCAAACTCTTTGCTTCACTTTTTTTTAAGAAGAAAATCGCCGAGCACACCAAACCCTTCTAACCTTTTACGGCTCTGCCAGAAAAACAACACGAGCTATATAGTCAAAACTGTGAAAATATGATCGTGACGAGTGTACCAACACAACAAAACAAAAAATTTTAAATTTGAATGTACGTAGCCCGTGAAAATTAAAAAGTCACCTTACTTTTTGAACGCACCTCGTACGTGTTGTTATTAAAATTAAAAAGCTGCTATGACTTTTTACTTTGGCAAGTTAAACAAATTTTTCTATGAGTCCGACAATTATGGTAATTTTCTAATGCACAGTTTTTTAAATTTAAAATGCGAATAGAAAATTAAAATTAAAAATTATAATTTTGGTTTGAGTTAGAATTTTTGGGTAAAAGGTATCAAAGGGTTTCCATCCAGCCCCTTAGCCCATCCGCCGAGGAGGGGGGCTATTGTTTCGGCCGAGTGGAGCGCTGGCGGTACAGTCTTTTTCAACAAGATGTAAGGTTCGCACTGCGAACCCTACACAGTACCCACCATCGCGATACAATAGGAAGAGAAAGAGAGACGCTAGGAAAAGGAAAAGGAGGGAAACACAGTGCAAGACTACATATTAAGAGGCCCCGTCATCTTATTTGATTGAACATTGCATAGTTTGGTTGAAAATTCATCACTTGTAGAAACTGAAACAATTTCATATTATAAATTAATTTGATTTGTTACAAATTTCTTTTTTCCTGTTGATACTTTAATCATTTGTAACTAAAAGTATATATCTTTCTTTTAACAATTCATTGCATGTATTCAAAGAATACATTGTTCCTTCCTTAGAAAAATGTTTTGACCCTGAAAAGGGCTAATTGTGCTTGACTGTCTGCTGCTTGATAGGCAATCCTCATTGGGGATAGTAATACTTCATTGCTTCTAAAATACTGAGAAACAATTCTTCGTTGGAGGTGCATGTATTTCTCCAAACATATTTAATCAGATAATGTTCAGTATTCTCAACTGACATTTTCCCGAGTCGCCTACGCAGATCCCGTTTGATCTTGGACCAGAGCGACTCAATATTTTGAGTATGAATATTTTTTTCCTAAGGATTTACGAAATTCATAAAATGTGTGAAGACCGATATAGTTAGTCTAGTCGCCGCTATAACCAAGTCGCTACTAATATTTTTGTATGCTCTAATAGGTCCCCGAGATAAATTATGTTCAAATGGTCCGAAAAATGCCTTCTGAATATGAATATCGTGTTATTTTATAAGCCATCAATGTATTTCTATTCCTATTGAGGAAAGAATAATGTATTGTTTGAATAAATGCAATGAATTGTTCAAAGAAACATAAATATTTTGAGTTACAAATAATTTAAGTATAAAAAGAAAAAAAAAATTTGAAACAAATCAAAAAATCAAACAAATCAAAATTAATTTATAATTTGAAATTGTTTCAGTTTCCACAAGTGATGAATTTTCAACCAAACTATTCAATGTTCTATCAAAACAGATAACGGGGCCCCTTAATATGTAGTCCTGCACTGTGTTTTCTTCCTTTTCCTAGTGTCTCTCTCTCTCTGTCTGTCTCTCTCTCTCTCTCTCTCTCTCTCTCTCTCTCTCTCTCTTCCTAGTGTATCATGATGGTTGGTACTGTGTAGGGTTCGTAATGCGAACCTTGCATCTTGTTGAAAAAGACTGTACCACCAGCTCTCGATTTGGCCGAAACAATAGACCCCCCGGCGGGTGAGTTAAGGGGCTGGATGGGAACCTTGTGACAGCTTTTACCCGAATTTCTGTATTAAATTATGAAAATAAAATATATTGTAATCCAGTAGCAAATGTATTAAAATTTAAAGGATTAGTAAGATGTGTAATATATTCTTATAGTTTGCATTGAGTAAGCAAATCATAATTCCCTTTGACCTGTGCAGTTCAAACTATAAAGATATGTCACATATATAATACTAACATTTAAAAAAATTTGTGATTAACATTATCCAAATATTCAAAAATATTATTTATGCTAATTTTCATGAAACTCTAGCTCAAGCAAAAACTATATTTTTTAAATTTTAGGCGAGACTGAAAGCGTGCCTTCTTTATTTTTAAACTTATATTATATATATTTGTTTTTTTAACAGTATTGGCACAGTAATTGAACTAAAATTCCTCCAGTACTGCGACAATACTCGTTCCCCAAGTCTTGGCTAGACGATGACATGAACAATTCACCAATTACTGCGCCAGTACTGGTCTGCCAAGATTTGGCTGGACATTGGCAAGACCACTGGCTCGGTACTGGCTAGATGTAAGTAACGGCTCAATGCAGACATTTCCCATTGAGTACCGAGTGCAAAGTGTGAGATCCAACAGATACGTGCACGAGGCGCGCTCAAACTTACAATTGTCCATTTTTCAATATTATGAGAAGTAATAATGCTAATGTTGATTTATTTTTTCGAAATATTTATCAGTTTTTATTGTGTAACATATGCTTCCGCAATTCGTATATAAAAAAGGAATGATTCAGAAACTTCTAGGCCTTTAATTTTTGTATGTAAGTGTAATAAGCATCTATTTTCACTAAGTTTACCTGTAATTAATACATTTTCTCGGAGAAATTTCTCAACACTGCATATAACTTTAAGTTTCAATGCTGATACATTCAAATAAAATATGTTGTTATATTAATCTAACATGTTGAGAATTTTAGATTTCAATTAAAACTGAAGACTAAAGAACTTCCTATACGTCTAAAAAACTTCAAGGGGAAATACAATTTTATAAAAAGTCGTCTAAGTGATACTAAAAACCTTTACATTTAAATGATAGAAAATATCGCAAACAAGGATTGATATCTTGCTTTTGCACAAATTGGTTGTAAGCAGAGATAGCTTCGTCACATGCTTAGGAAGCAAATGTTTTCTCTTTGGAGTAACAATATTACCAGTAATTGAAAATAATCTTTCGCTTTGCACTGATGAGGCTAGTACACTGTACAGCCAAGTATCGAGACGCTGCTTTCGCTATGAGTGGAAATCTTTCTTTACTTCGTTTCCACCACGTGTGTTCTCAGTCATAATATAATATTCAGAGACTGCATAAATGCACATTCTAGTACTTCTTCCGTTCTGTTTCTCTAAATTTTCTAGGGCTGAACATTTGGCGGTGCCGTTTTTTATTCGCTATTTTAATTGAATCTTTCCAATTCTTGACTAATAACGAATAATAATACTTAATAATATCCGCAAAAAACGATGTTCAAAGATTTTAAATAAAAACATTAACATTTTTGAAATTTGGGTTGACACGAAATTTTAATTCTTCCACCAGCCGGGCAACTAAAAGGTTACGGAGAAAAATATTAACTAAATGTTAATGACACGAAATTTGGACTTTCTCACTAGCCGGGCAACCTAGAGGGTACAAAAAAATATTAACTGTGCAAACAGCAAAAACAACGTACAAACGTTAGCAAAAGGAAAAATAGAAACTTTTAAATTTCAGAGGGATGGCACTAAATTCATGTTTTGCCCTAGCCCGGCAACCAAAATGATAAGAACGAAAATATGAAATGTGCACGTAGTACAAACGACGTACAAACGTTAGCAAAAATATCACATTCAAAAATTCAAATCTCGGGGAATGGCACAAAATTTTCATTTTCCCCTAGCTGAGCAACCAACTGAATACAAACAAAAACATAAAATGTACAAACAGTACAAACGACGTGCAAACGTTAGCAAACAAAAATTAAAAAATTCGATTTATAGGTGGGTGGAATAAAATTTTGATCTGCCCCTAGCCGGGCAACCCAGAGGGTAGAAACGTTAATATTAAATGTACAAGCAGTAAAAACGACGTACAAACGTATGCAAAAACAAAATTAAAGAAATTTAAATTGTGGGGGAATGCGTGAAGTTATCCCACCCCTAAAATCAATTTCGCCCTTTGTTTCGTAACTAGGAGGATGAACACGAAAATACTGAATATAAAAACAGTACAAACAACGTAAAAAAGTATGGAAAAAGAAAATCTGAGAAATTTGAATTTCAAGGGAATGCGTGAAGTTAGCTCCCCGAAATCAATTTTGCCCCTAATTTTGTCACCAGGAGGGTAAAAACAAAAATATTAAATTAAAATCAGTACACACGACTTACAAACGTACGTAAAAAGAACATTTAAAAAATGTTAACCTCGGGGCTCCAACTCCACGAGGGTGTTTTAATAGTCTTGAAAAGCTGACTCTTTCTTGTGACTGAGTTGTTAAAAAATTAACTATTGAGAATTCCATTTCATATTTAATCCAATTGTCAACAGTTTATTGTTGCATTGAAAATAAGTGAAACAAATGATATATTCATATAACTTTTCATGATAATTAAATAAATTTGGAAAAAATCGTTAAAACGGGGACTTTTGTTTTGGCTGGTAAATAAATAATCAAACCTAGGGTCCTTTTTCAGCCCTTGCCATTTAATTTGTACAACTAAGAGTTTGTAAATTTAATACTTTAACATTTTGAATGTTTTATTTTATAATAATGTTTATTTTGAAACCCTTAAAATAAAACGTGTTGAAAATAGAAGACTTTCATTTTCAAACGTGTCTTTTATTAGACGATTTAATAAAGAGTTTTTGAGTGCCAAACTTTTTAAGTTTTAATCTGGAAGTGCCTGTAAGGCCCAATACTAATAATTTTGACTTTGTAAGCAAACTATTTGGAAAACAATAATATTTGATCAATTTTTAATATTTAAATTATATTAGGAAGAAAATTTGTACTATTATTATAATTTATGATGATAAGTTATTGTAAATTTGTCTTTAAATTGTTTTTAAGATGCCGAACAGCTGTAATTAAAAAGAAAATGCCATCTGCGAAAAACTTTTAGTTAAAATCAATTAAAATCAGTTCTACTTTTCTTTTTATAATATTGCACAAAAATATTATAGGATAAAATTGATAGAAATGTTAATTTAATGTTATACAATTTATTGAAAAAAACCTGTAAAAACATTCTACAAATTTTAACATTAATAAAATATAAGGAATTATTATTATCAGTTACTTTTTATCGCATAAGAACTTTTTAATTATGAATTGAAAATTAATGACGCGTTTTTTTATTGTTGAACTCTATATAGATCGCGTAATAGTAATCAGCACATATACACAGTATTGTCTTCACGTCTCTTCTGATCTTCAATCTGCATTCTATATGCATCGGTTTAGATTTTGGAATTGTAATTAAGAATTAGAAACTTAAAATCCTTTTTGTCATTCGCATATTGAATTTTCGACATGCAATCGACGAGCCATTCGAATCGAGAAAGCCGAGGGTCGGGTCAAATCGAAAAATTCGAACAGACGATAGCACGCGTGGAAGTTCGGCTTTTAATTTTCGAGCGACGGGTCTATCGAATTGAAAAATTCGATACGACGACACCACGCGTCGAAATTCGGTTTTGTAAATTTGAGCGACGGGCCGATTGAATTGAAAAATTCCAACCGACGACAGTGGGCATCGAATTTCAGTTTTCAACATTCGAGCGAGGGTCCAATCGAATCGAAAAATTCGAACCGACGATAGCACGCGTCGAAGTTCGGTTTTGAAAATTCGAACGACGGGCTGATCGAATTGAAAAATTCGAACCGACGAGAGTGGGCGTCGAATTTCGGTTTTCAACATTCAAGCGACGAGCCGATCGAATTGAAAAATTCGAACCGACGACAGAGCTCGTCGAAGTTTGTTTTTCGACATTCAAGCGACAGACCACTCGAATCGAAAAATTCGAACCAAAAGTTACACGGATCGAATTCGGTTTTTCAACAATCGAAGCACGTACAATGTCGGTTCGTATTCGGATCGAATTTTTTTGCACACGTCTACTGCAAATGAAATTAAATATAATTTATAGGAGGATGTTGTCGATTTGGTGTTCTTTTTAAATACCAAAAATGAAGTCAAATATAAATGAGAGGTAGATTTTCCCGACTTGGGGCGTGGTTAAATAGAAACACGAATTTTTTTAACGCTGGAAATGGGGTCAAATGTACGGAGAAACTATGGATTATAAAATTTGACATTATAATATTGATCTTTACTAGAGTTCGATGGCAATCTGAAGGAAGGAAAAAATGATTTTCGCACATTAAATAATAAACCCGAAAGGTCAAAAGCCAGCAGTTTGAATAAAATAACGTGAAAAATAGGCGAGAAAAATTACCATTTTCAATGTGAACGTGATATCAGAGGAGAAACATTTTAATATAGTGTTTTGCGAAAATGCCTGTTTAAAATAGTAAATTCAGTGCCAAATGACATCAGATGCGCCGAGGTTCATAAGCATGATACAATTCCTCAATCTTATAATTTGTTTCATCAAAGAAAAATGTCTCTGTTCAGCTGCCCCGGAGACCCGTGTTCGATTTTTCGCATAAGTAAATTATTTAACCATTTATTATTATATACCGATATATTTAGTAACTTCATAGTTTAATATTAATAATAGTAATTCTTCAAATAATGAAGCTGCATCCTGGCTTGCTATTTTTTACAATGGAGAATAGACATCAGGAACCCAAAGTAGTGTAACCGAAAATGAGCACATTTTTGTCAAATGGGCATGGTCGTTCCCGTGTATGGCGCTAATGTGGCATGGCGATTAAATGGCAGCTGCCTATGTTTACATCGTTGACATTGATACAGTTTGCATTACATATTAGGCATTGTGAGATTTGATTAAAATAGATAAATTATTATTCATATAAAAAAAGATTTTAAAAATTTGTTTCATCACGAAACATTTAATCGTTGTGACCCTGCAATGGACGAGGTAAATTACATCATATGATGATATGAAAAATAAGCACATAAGTTACCAGTTTTAAATCTTGTTTGCTAACGCATCACAGAACTAGTACCAAACTTTCACTTAAATGTAGCAATTTTTATATTCCAATAATCTTGGCATCGCTCAAAGAAATTATTTCAACGATTTACGAATTTTGTATTTTTCTTTGAACCTTGAGGTTATATTTACATGAAACCATGACGGCGGCCATCCATACCCGTGCCGAATAGCGCCACGCTCGGGACTTTCAGCTCCTTATGTCTATTCTCCATGTGTTTTACTGTGAAAATAAATATCATAATATCAAATTTTATATCCTGAAGTTTCTGATAGGCAGATTTTCCCGAGTTAGGGTATGGCCAGCTAAAAATAGGTGATTTTTTAAATGACACGGAAATGGGGTCAAATATACAGTGTGTCCCATATTTATAGGGCCACCCCACTTTTTAAGGATAATTTTTTTTCTATTGGAACAAACTGCACCAAATTTTTTGAGTGAATAAATGAGTCGAGTTAACGATTTTTCCTAAAATATAGAGCTCGCAATTCCATTCGTTCATTTATTTGGGCATTTTTTCGAAAAAATCGGTGTCCCAAATTATTAGGGCCACTAAAAAAAATTCTATTTTTTCGAAAGAATTCAATTTATTCAACAAAATACGTACATGTAAAAAGATTTTATTCACAAAATTAGTAATTAATAGTATTTCCGTCATTTTTGAATACCATTTTCATTCGCTTTACCATCGATTTATTTAGATTTTCGAGACTTTTCGCGGTGACGTTATTCCATGCTGATTTGATGGCTTCCCTCAGCTCTGCGACCGTTGTGTACTGCTTTCCATTGTCATACACATCGCGTACCATCATGCCCCAAACATTTTCCATTGGGTTAAGGTCTGGAGAGATCGCTGGCCACGCGAGTACGGGGATCTTTGACTTTGCCAACCAATCCTTCGTAGACTTGCTTGCATGTATGCCTTGTTGTCCTGCTGGAAAGTCAATTTTGCAGAGCGGAAACGTTCAAGGTAGGGCTTAAGATGTTCTTCTAGCACTGCCTGGTAATCTCCGCTTTTCATTTTATG
>NC_046665.1:13146106-13160870 GCF_010883055.1 Belonocnema kinseyi | reverse complement strand
TTTTTAGTGGCCCTATTAATTTGGGACACCTATTTTTTCGAAAAAATGTCCAAATAAATGAACGAATCGAATTGCGAGCTCTATATTTTAGGAAAAATCGTTTTTCGACTCATTTATCCACTCAAAATATTTGGTGCATTTTGTTTAAATAGAAAAAAAATTATCCTTAAAAAATGGGGTGGCCCTATAAATATGTGACACACTGTAATTGAATGGTAGATTGTGCTGACTTGGGGTATAGCTGAACTTAAACGGGTGGGTCTTTACAATACTGGAAATTGGACTGAATGTGAACGAGGGAGTTGGGTTTGCCGAGTTAGCGTATTGCTGTCAAAAGAATAAAAGTATTTTTCAACATTTGACCTCAAAATGAATTTAACGGGTATGAGCGTGACCATATTTAATGTCAGCGAGTGATAATACTTCCATAAACGACGTTTTATTCAAATAATTCAATGTTAAGTCTAAACATGATTAAAATGATAACTTGTCACTTTTTTCTTAGATATCAGAAACAACTTATGATCAGTTCATAATTGACTAAGATATCCAATACAAGTTTGAAAAAATTGATTTCAATATAAAATTTTCGCGATTATACTTGGCAGAGGTTGATATAAGTAATTCTTTGCTCCGCGTATTCCACTCAACAGGAATAAAATTGACAAATGACATACATAAAATATTTGAGAAAAGAAGCAGATTTGAGGAAAAGAACAAGTATGTTTTAATAATATTATCACAATGAGAAAATTTCATTCATACTATCGGTACTTACTGCTGTATGCTTTCTTAGATTAAAATTACAAAAACGAGTACCGAAAAGTCGGTCCTCTCTAAAGCTGCTTATTTTCCCAAATATGATATGCACTTTTTTAATCTCATGTATCTCACGACACAAACGTACGAAATAACTCATGATTCCTTATCAGAATTCTTTTGTTACAGTTAGTGAATTTCAAAGCTCAATATTTTTAAGGAATCTTTACTGGATTCATTTCATTTAAAATTCATTAACTGTACTGAATAAATTTTTTTTCGCTTTATTGAAATTTCAATTAAATGTAGTTCAATTTTCAACTGCATGCTTTAAATTTAAATTACACGTGTAACTGATTTTCCATTCACAAGTAGTTAAAATTTCAACAACCGTAATTATAGAAAACTTCAACCGCATGTATTTGAAAATTTAACCACATATTTTTTACACTGTAATCTTTTTACGGACGAAAATGAGTTAGCGAAAGCTCGAGACCGTACAAAGATTTTGCTTCTTTGGCATATATGATATTTTATGAAATAAGTGTATGTTTTCTGTGTTTTCTCATGATATTGTAAGTCTCAGGCTTAAGGTTAGTTTAAAGGGACAAGTAGCACGCAAAACAGTGCGCATGGATCAAAGTATATCGTAAAGAGCCTAGACTGGTAAAGTACTCTATCAAAAACAATTACCTACTTTGCTACTCCAAACCACGCCCAGAAAGCGAGGAAAATATAATCGTGTTAGATAAAGTTAGCTGCGATAAAAAATGCAGGCGTATGCTGAGGCTGGCTCCACAATGTATCCTAAGAATTGCAAAATTTGTCCCAATACTAGTGTTCTATCGGATCTTATCAGAAATGTCCCATTTACTGTCATCAGATGTTATCAGAAATTCTTAATTATTAATAATAATTATTATCAATATTAATAATATATTATTTTGTTATTGCAAATTATCATTTTAAAAAGTCAATAATTTGAACAAACAAAACAATTATTTTAAGTACTTTTATAATAAATTAATATTTTAAGTACTCTTTGTCTCCATTCCTTCTTCTACTCTGTTTCAATCGATCTACCGACTGTTCGTAAACACTTGAAGTATAAACAAAACTGAGATTTAAGGTCTTAAAACTATGCGATCATCAGCCTTTGAAGCTAAAAGCACCATGTATGCCCTATACCATGAAAACTATCCACTTGTCACCAGAGTATGAGTTCAGTATGTTTTCGGTGCTTGACTCGATCACTTCGAATGATTCTGAGTTTTCTTACGAGCAACGAAAACCACGTGCAATTTTTAGAAAAAGCTTCTTCAGTTCTGGTTACTTCTCAATGCTTTCCTACAAGTTGTCTAGTAAATATCTTTTTTTCATAGTAAAATTGTTGGTCTAGACTCATACGCTCCTAACTTATGGTATTTCTGGACTAAGTTCACCCACATCCAAAAGGCTTGGGAAAATCTCCCTGGTTAGGCTTAAGATAAACCGCTAAACCTACAACGCAACCTTGTGGATTTGAGTAGTATTGAGGAATTCCACTAATTCATTATTCAAAAAACATCAAATCACTTTTGGGCTTGAGAAGTTTCCAGATTTCTTATTGAATTTGTGAGCAACTGTATTTAATTGGAAAACAACAATTACATTGATTGTGTATTTTTTTATCCGTTTCGTCAAGTCTCTCATGTGTGTTTTTGGATAACTGTGTCGAAATTAAAAACGAATTAATATGTGAAGAGTGTTAGTGATTTCGTTCACAAGTACCAGTTCAATTTTGTTGTTGTTGATCTTTATTCTGAAGTGAGACTTAACATTTTTTGTTCCTTCGAGCCGGATCTGCTGATCGAATTCAAAATGAAAGTGAGCCACATCGAAAATCATATCGATGAGCAAACGCCTCACATGCATTTTATCACGATTGCAGTGGTGAATTTAATGAGTATCGGGTCTTCGAACATGACTTTACACCGAGTCGAGACTCGCAGGGATGATCTCAAAGAAGCTTCGTTAAAGTTCTCAATAAATCATGACGCTATCAATATTGCTATGAAAAAGGTGGATTCACAGGAGAAGCAGAGTTTGTTTAAAAATCCGCACTTCAAGGAAAAAATGTTTAAAACAGCGCAAAAAGGTTATCTTGAAACACTCGAAAAAATGAGCTCTCTATGGGATCGAATCCGAGATTCACAGCAATGTTGGGGTACGGCCCGCGTCTTCCCCAGCTAAATCTACCAACTTTTGATGGATCACAGTCCGAATGGCTTCCATTCAAGAATATTTTCGATTCAATGGTGATTTCGAACACTAACTTATCACCTGTTTGGAAATTACATTATTTAAAGCAAAGTCTCAAGGGCACTGCAGCTCATCTTTTGAAGAACTCTGCATTAGCTACGGAAAATTTTCAAAAGGCCTGGGATTCTCTTGTCTCCTTTTACGAAAATTAACGTATATTAAAAAACACAGCCTTGCATTCTTTATTGACTATTAAAAGAATGATAAAAGAAGCAACAACTGAGCTGGAGAGCCTATACATAACCAGAACTCAAATCTATCGTACTTTGGAAACCTTAGGCCGACTAGTCCACGCATGGGATGATGTTCTAGTTTTCATAGCTGTCCAACGATTGGATTCTGAATCAGTCAGGGCTTGGTTACATCATTTAGGATCTTCTAAGGAACCTCCAATATGGAAGCAGCTTAGCGAGTTTCTGATGAAAAGATTGCTGACACTTCAAAAAGTGGACAAATCACAAAGACCGGAATTTCAATCTAATCAGCAATCAGTTAAGGCTCATTTAGTTTCTGGAAATCAAGCTACAAGTACTTCCAGCAAATGCGGAATTTTCTCTTCGGATCACTATGCTGTCTAATGTCCAGAATATTTCAATTTTAAGTCCTAATGTGAATGCATTATCCTTGCTCATATTCTTCGAAAACATACAGAAAGGTTTTCAGTTATCGATACCAGCAACGTGAATTGGCCGTATTTGGAAGGGCCTCAATCTGCAGACTCTGGTTTCCAATCACCGGGTCACGTGGACGTCATTATTGGAGCTGATTATTATGGCCAAGCCATCTGTTAATGCCAATCTCAAGGAACGTCCTGTCCAATCCATTTCTGTGACTGCAAGTACTACCAGAACCTATTGGAATCTTCTTGATAAGTATTCAAGTTTGACTCGACTTCTGCGTCTTACGGCTCTTTGCAAGAAGTTTATTCCCCGCCTCAAGAAGAAAGTGCAACCACTTTCGAAGGCTCCACTCACAACTCAGGAATTAGAAGAAGTAAAACATTACTGGATCCACGTGACTCAACTGAATTGGTTCGGCAGAGAATACAAGTTGTTAGCAAAGGGTGATTCACTGCCAAATGCTCATTATCTGGCTCGTCTCACTCCTTTTATCGGCACTCAAGGACTTCTACGACTAGGAGGAAGACTTTAAGCATAATCATTTCCGTGGAATACTAAGCATTCACTCATCTTACCAAGAAATTCTCCATTTACACAGTTGGTCATCTGGGATGCTCATGTGCGTACTGACCACGAAGGAACTCAGGATACCCTGACATTTATCAAAAAAGAATTCTGGATTCTTTGGCGGACGGGCTCCAGTTAGATCCTATATTTGGAAATGCGTTAGAAGCGCAAGATTTCGCCGAAAATGAGCCCAGCAGCTAATGGGACAACTGCTTGCACATCGAGTGACACCTTTCCGTCCATTCCTCCATTCTGGTATTGACTACGCGGGTCCTATGAATCTCAAAACTTGGAAAGGGCGGACGGCTCCTACTTACAAAGCATATATTGCTTTATTCGTCTGCAAGTCTACTTCGGCTATCCACCTAGAATTGATCACTGATTACACTGCAGATGCCTTTATCGCAGCTTATAAGATGTTCACAGCTAGACGAGGTATCTGTGCTATCTTACGCAGTGACTGCGGGACCAACCTTAAGCGAGAAAATGCGGAACTCCGAGCTTCATTCTCATCATCCTCAAAAGAGCTTGGGAAACTCGCATCTCTTCTGACCAATGGCGAAACTCAATGGTTTTTCAATCCACCAGCAGCCCCTCATTTCGTAGGAAAATGGGAAGCAGAATTAAAATCGGTCAAGTATCACCTTCAACGTGTTATAGGAGATCATCTTCTTACTTATGAAGAAATGAGTACCTCACTAGAACAGATTAAAGCTGTTCTCAATTCTAAGCCACACTGTCCACTTACTGAGGACGCGGATGATCTCGCAGTTTTGACACGAGGTAACTTTCTGATTGGAAGTTCGCTAGCTATCGTTCCTGAACCTTCCTTGGCTGACATCAAGGTATCACGTCTCCAACGATGGCAGCTTTTACGACAGATGCTGGAGAGCTTTTGGACAAGGTGGTCCAAGGAGTGTCTCCAACGCTACCAAACTATTTATAATTGGAACCAGCTTACTATATCTTTGGAGAAGGATTCTTTGGTTCTCATCATTGACGAGAGATATTCCCCTTCGAAATGACCATTAGGACGAGTTCTCGAAGTTCGTCCAGGCAAGGATGGATACACACGAGTGGTTACCGTCAAGACTCAAAGCTCAACTTTTAAGCGACCCATCACTAAAATAAATCGTTTACCTATTGATATAAATATTTTATAGACTATAGACTGTTCGTTAAATAATTTTAACGAAGGCGGGCGGAAATGTTAAATCAGGCTATAATTTTTTTAACATTTTAAGTACTCTTTTTCTCCAGTCCTTCTTCTGCTCTGCTTCGATCGATCGGCCGACTGTTCGTAAACATTTAAAGTATAAACAAAACAAAAATTTGAGTTCTTAAAACTATGAGATCATCAGCCTTTGATGCTAAAACTACCATGTATGCCCTATACCATGAAAACTATCCTCTTGTCACCAGAGCATGAATTCAGTATGCTTGAGTATCGCTATTTGAGTAGTCTTGAGGAGTTCCGCTAATTCATTATTCAAAAAACATCAAATCACTTTTCGGCTTGAGAAGTTTCCAGATTTCTTATTGAATTTGTGAGTATCTGTGAGATTTAACAAAATGATTAATTTTTTACTTTCTTATCCTTCGATATATTTTAACTTAAAAAGTTTATGTACAATTACATAATAATTACATGTCAAGTTCTATTAAACAACATTTACATAAGAATATTACATAATTAATTTTTCTGATAAAACCTGATAGAAACTGACAAAAATGCGCGCGGAACAGTTTCAGAAAAAGTCATTGTAATCAGTGATGATTGGAGTATCTTACACATAAATAATAGTGTAATTAATCAAATACTGCTCCGTTGACAAACGTTTAAAGTTAAAAATGTTGAAAAAATTCTTCATGTGTTTTTCGTTCAAACATTTAATACAGTTATGTATCCGTTATTTTTATTTAATGGTTCTTTTTTCTTTATCACCCTTAGACAGATAGAAGTTAAAAAAAATATTAAGTAATTTAAAAAAAAATTTAATGAACTTTCTACCACATTGATATTAGAAAATAATTAGTACTTTTGTAAAATACCTTCTTTCATTCAATTATTCCCCGAGGTTCCGCAAGATATCAAAAATTTTCAAACACCAATATGTTCACTATGATGTATACTTGACGGTAGAGATGCTCCATTTTGCTCCTCTTCATAAACATCTTAATAATCGCAAGCAATAGAGTCAGCGCCCTAGCGTCAAGAATTGACCTGTCTGCAGCGAGCCGCCACATACGCACGCACGCACGCACACGTCTAATGTTTCAGTGTGCTTTTCACTTGTTTTTCAGTGTTCAATTTCCTTCGAAAGCTTATCCAAAGTTACAAGTTTTGACTTTTTCTTTTCGTTGCCTTTTTGTCTCTCCTGGATTTGATTATATTTTATATATGAAGAAAATACGAGTTTTTAAATCTAAACGTGATACATAATTTCAAGCTGCGCAAAGATTTTCAGCGAGATTGGAATTTAATAATTCTGAATGGTTGAGTACAAATTTTTCTGTCTCTTTTATAGCAATACAAGATTCTGCTTCCTCTTCACACTTCGGCTGCCCATCGCCTAATTTTGCTGAAAAATCTGATCTTTCAAAACGTCGAGAAGTTTCTAAAATCAGCGCTGAGCTGAAACATGATGCCCTAAGGTTAATTATGGCTTGTCGTTACGCAGCGAAGCAATCTGTAAATAGAGATTTGCATTATATTTGCGATAATACTTTAAAAAATTCAGAAACTATAAGCAAAATTAGGAAATTATTAAGTGAACCATCTATTTCACTAAGTAAGAAAACTACACAAAAAGCTTTAGCGTTTTTGTTTGAAAATTCACTTTCTAAAGAAGTGTATCAAAATATACGTTTCTATTTCCGAAAAAAATCAGAGACAACCCTTTAAGCTTTATTGAATCATACTACAAAACGAATTACAAATTTGCCAGCAGAAGTGATTATTCAGTATATGAAAAGCAAATGCTTTACGTAAATACAAATAATAATGATGTGCTCTTGGAGTTTCGACGGAAGTTCTGGTTATTCGTGTTTTAAGAAAAACTACACATTAGTATTAAACGCATGTGTATGTATTAAACTAGATATTAGTGTTCTTACTATAGAAAACATTCCGCAGAGTGATCAAAATTTATTTGTTGCCACAGTTATTCTATTGCGATTATCAACCGCAAATAGTATAATACCATGGAATAACAAAGCATCGCAATCACCAAGATCTTGTCGTCCTCTTACTATTGAATACACTAAAGAATCAGCTGTTGTTGTTTTAAAGCAAAAACAGAAGGTTGAAGATCAAATCGACAAACTGCAATTTCTTGAAGTAAAATTGGATGATAATAATTTTATTCGTATCCATTTTGATTTATTTCTAACGTTAATTGATGTCCAGGTATTGTATATTGTTACTACTACTAAATCGACAAAAACCCGACCAATGTGCCATGCAACTCCGAAAATGTGCAATACTCGTAACAACAAAGAACAAAGATGAGGGGATCTTTCTGCCGTATCCCAAATCTCTGATGTATAGGCTCTCTCAACTTCATGCGTGGATCAGAATCTTCGAAACATGTTTACATATTTCTTACAGGGCTAACATCAAAGTCTGGCAAATTCGAAGTGTTGAACATAAAGAAGAATCTGCAGAAAGAAAAAAGCAAATACAAGGTACTCTTTGAGAAAAGTTAGGAATAATAGTTTTTGATAAGCCAGAACTTCTTGCAGGATATCTGAAACTCGAACCTAAGTTACTTTGTAATTTCAAAACTATTATAATCGCCCTTTCTTGTCATCTCACAATTGACTTAATGAAATTCGAAACCTTTTGCATTGCGAATGCTGAACTTTACATTCAGAACTACACCTGGTTTCCTATGCCATCGACACTGCATAAAATTCTTATGCATGGTGCTGATATCATAAGAACAAGTGTTCTTCCAGTGGGTATGCTCGCTGAGGAAGCTTCTGATTCTAGAAATAAAAATGACAGATTTTCTCACAGCAGAACTTTCAGGCGCAAAGCAAACATAAAAGCTATGTTTTGCAGAGCTATGGATAGCTCGGATCCAATCACATGTTGAATCTTACACCGGAGGTAAGAGATTCACTAAAGATTTCGCGAGAGGACGAATTGTGTCATTCCGACGTAGAAAGTTAGAAGGAACACAATGATTTGCCAGGTATCCATCAAACATTTGATACTTTAGGCGATACATAATTATCGTATGATGAAGAAGAAATTTAACGTGAGAAGTTTGGGAAACTTACACAGAAAGCACCCCAAGCACTACGGTTCTGATAATTACAAATAAAAATAAAAAAGCAAAAACGTAATTAAATTAAATTAAAAGCAAATAAAAATATAAAAACCCTTGCGGTATATTACGTATAATAACTAAGTATTTCGTTTTACGTAAATCATTTTTTGAATACTATTCAATATTTTCTTCCTCGATAATGAATCTGCTACATATTTTTTTATTTTAAAAGTTTTGCCTCCAGATTCGTAATCAGTGCTCTTAAAAACCTATAGGTACCACGTTTTAAATACATAAAATAATTTTTTGAAATACTCGTCCACCATATTGGATCCGCCATTTTGTTATTTTAATTTCTGACTTCAGATTCAATGTCAGCGCCCTCAAAAACCCATAGATACCACGTTTCAAGCAGATCTAATAATTTTTTTAAACACTCGTCCGCCATATTGGATCCGCCATTTTGTTTTTTGAAATTCTGATACCAGATTCGGAATCAGCACCCTCGAAATCCATATATGAGTGACTTTGAAATTCATTGTTGTACATTTTAATGTGTTTTCCGACTTTTAGCCACAGAACCGGGTCGCCTGGCCCACTGTGCAGTTCAATGTTTACTGGAACACTGGAATGTGAACTAATGAAACACATGCTACAGTTGGTAGCAATGGACAACAACTCACATGTACACATCGATGTCATCGTATGTCGACGGTCGTACAATTCTCAGGACACATTGTGGAGCCAGCCTGAGTGGGGACTTCACAATTGTTCTTCTTGCTTTTGAAATATGCAGTCAATTGTATAATTTGCAATGCAGAAATCCCTCGGATATTAAACACGTATCTGCGTCCCCAACAACGTAATAAGACTATACTTATCATATGAGATATATTAAGCTTCTTACAATAAGCTCATTATTATGCTTCTTAGGCTTAAAAATAAGGAAGCTCATTTTTCTCTCAGGCTTGAAATGGTTACAGCATAATATGTCGAAGGCATTTTTGTTAGACTTGGATTTTGTTATAGGTCTGCATTGGGCTATCCCAGCATATATTATCAGCGATAGGCGTATTTATGTAATGCAGTGATGTACTTTGATAAAGCAGTATACATAATTTGACATATTGAGACGAGCTGATTTTTTACCCCTCTATCTACGGACTGGGTTGTAGCTAAGTCCACACGTTTCATGTATAAAGTCTTATTATTATTATTATTATTATTCCACTGTTTTTATTAAACACTTACTCTGGTTAACCCAGTTATACATCATAGCCACGTACTAAGTCAAGCGACTGATGAGATTAGAATGTTATAAGTTAATTCAAATAATTTAATACGATGGTTGAAACCTCCTGCGATGATGTTTTAGGTATAGAATTACAAACGGCCACGAGCGTTGGAGGTGACAACAGTCACCGCTGGATGCTTTCTTAGAGCAACCATCTGCCACTCCACGGGTTTTTAGTCGCTTGCTTCCTGATGATCAAGAAATTTTCTAACAATGCGACAGGAGTTTAATAAAACAGTCTTCTGTGCTACTGCCAATACCCTGCTGACTCCTGAATGTTCAAGGTGTTCAGTGCATCTTGCGTGCACATTGCCTGTAGCCCGGATGTAATGGTCCATTTGGACAGTAACATCCCAATATAAGATGTAATCTTCGCTTTCTAAAACAGGCATTGGAATGTATCTATAAAAGGGCATCCATTCTTTTAAAAGTCCTAGGTTTCGGGCAAGTTGTTGATGTATAATGCCCGCTACATTATTATGTCTGTGCGTTTATTCTCTCTGAGCCATTACGCGACAGCCATCAATAATGTGCTCGATGGATTCGTTGGTATCTCCACATAATCGGCACCGGTCAACCACGTATTGATGTAACACGTGTTTGCGATAATTCCTGGTGCTGACAACCTTGTCCTGTATTGAAATGACGGATCCTTCCGTCTCTGGATACAGAACACCCTTTCTTAGCCAAATATTAGATGACTCACTATCCACTTCATTTTGATCTAACGTGTTGGGGTGCTCGCCATGAATGGCTTTCTGCCTCCACTATATTTCTAATTCCTCTATGAAGGAATCGCTAAATTTCTGTGGTGCATTCGGTGCTTCGTCATTTCTACGCGAACAATTCTGTTTAACTTTTCAAGGTCGGCTGTAGACCATCTTATGAGCTCGAAGGAGTACGTGAGGACAGGGATGGCATATGTGTTGATCGCTCTGATTTTGTTTGCCGAGTTGAGAAAACTCTTTATAATTAATCTGAGTCTCGTAGTGAAGGCAGTCGTTATGCTTGTCTAAACTGTCGTATGTTGAATACCCTTAGATTCAAGGATACCCAGATATTTATATTATTCGCCTGCAGCCATTGCCTCGATGTCATTTTTGAACTCGTACTCTAACTCTGCGATCCCTAATTCCCCTCTGATTGAATGCACTGTTCTGCATTTATCTAGCCCGAACTCCATGTGGATATCATTGGAAAACGGCTTTGTGACATCGATCACTTGCTGCAATTTCTGACCTGAACTAGCGTGCAGCTTCAGGTCATCTATGTAAAGAAGATGGGTCACTTGATGACTATCCTCATTATCATAAATTCGGAGCCCATGAGATATGCTATTTAGTGTTTTGCTCAATGGATTCAACACTAAACAGAACCATAGTGCTCTGAAGTAGTCTCCTTGAAATATACCCGTGATACAGCTTATTGCTCTAGTTATCCTTGGTTGTCCATGATCAAAATACTTGATTCTTGCATCCCAGAACCTCATCGCATGGCTTAGAAAGTCAATAATGCGTGGACAGATTTTGTAAAGTTTTAAGACTTCAAGCCAATAGTCATGATGCATGGAAGGAAACGCTTGCTTGTATTCAATGTATGCCATGTGTAAGTTGCTTTGATGCTTACGAGCTTGACTCGTGGAAACAGCGTCTATAGTGACTAGATCTTTACAGCCTCGCGAGTTTTTACAACATCCTTTTTGTTCTTCTGTAAAAATGTCCGGACCTGGATTTTTCTAATTTCTTGCCCTTTTCAAGGCCGCTGAAACACCCAAAGCTGTGATGTTTGTCAGATGCATTTCAGGGCTATTGATTGCCCTTGCTTCCTCCATTTTGAACCGCGCAGTATCCAAATTGTATCTGTTCTTATTTCCCCAAACATCCAACCGGTAGTTAGTCATATCTTCCAATTGAGGGACTAAGATGCCTTGGTAATTATTTGGCTTTACTTTCAGTTCACGATAGAACCTTCTTTCATATGTCTGAAAGTTTTGATTTTGATGCCTTCGTGCATTACTTTTCCTGTACCGACGCAGTATGGCAGTAAGAACATCAAGTCTCTGTCATTGAGAGTCTTACATTTTATTCAATATTGCTGGATGATTTTAGTAAAATGGTTCATCAGCTTTGTGGTTCGATTTTCTTTTTTATATTGAGTTAATCGACCCAGTTTGCACCTTACTTTCCTGAAATCCATATCCAACCTGATCTTCCATGGTGGATCTCGATTTCTTGCTGGGACAAAAACTGCATTTGCAGGCCTAGTTTTCTGGCCTAACGTTATAACGGTTGCCACAGCTGCACAGTATACAAGTGTGTGCACCTCTAAGGCAGTTTGTTCTACGTTCAAATACGTAGGTAAAACCTTGCTGTCGAGATGTGTTATTAGTGCACACAGATCATTTGCGATGTTCATTTTTGGCAGAGAATGCATGATGTTCAATATCCCTGACACCTATGCCTTCAGCATCAATCAAGTCTTCGTTATCTACATCTTATAAGGCGAGCTCATCAATAGGAAGCTGCCGTTCCACTTCCATTTTGATAGCAGCTATTTCAATAGCCGAAAGGAGTCTGTTTACAGATATTGAGCGTTTTTGATCTGCCAGATTCTGCTCATTTATTTTTGTGGCTAGTTTTGGGTATTTAAGTAAGAAGAGTTATGATGTTCTTTCCTCACACTTTGCCCACATTTCTCTGCCAAAAAATAAAGGCGCACAACATCTCTGTTCATATGGTATGTACATTTTCGTCGCATTTTTGGTTGCTGAACCTCTGCTTCTGCCTCTGGTTGTATAAGGTCATCCACCTCTAGAGGTTGTAGTGGTGTTGGATCATCAATAGGTTGAGGAAGAACATGAATTGCTCCTGCTTGACCATTTGACGCGGCTTTTTCTAACTGATGTTCATTGCTGTTGTTTTTCCACGCCAAATCAACCTGTTGTTTAATCTCCATTGCTCGGTCTTCTGTAACATGTAGATTAGTCCTGATTTCCTTCCCCTCAGCGATTGCATCTCTTAGTGCGACTTCTTGTATATTAGGATACTTTGCAGCAAATTTTGTTCTTAAATTGTATCCTTTCTCCATTTTTGTTTCAAACTTCGCACTTACTTAATAGAGACCTACCAATTCCTCTTTCACTGTGGTATCCTAATTGATGCTCTTCCATGGTATTTCTGTCGAGGTGGTTGGCTGCAAATAGCTAGCGCTAGCCAAAGCATCCTCAGCAGGCACAGTTGATGTTCCACTGCTTACCGTTTGTCGCAGATGTTCTTGCTGGCCAGCTGTTTGATTAGTGAGGTCTGCCTGACCATCTAGCAGCTCACCATCGCCACCATCCCGCATGATGTGGCCCCCAGCTGTAGCTCCAGGGGCGCCCCAACGATCCTCGGGATGCTACAAGCGTTTTAAAATCTTTACTATATTCTCCATTTTTCATTGATTCATTTTCGTGTTCTACTTAGTCCCTCTCCTCTTCGTTATCAGCCTATTTGGCTTGGGAAACCCTGGCAGTAGCAATGCTACCGCCAAAATTTCCGTCAAAGTCATGAGAGGAGAGCTCAAGCCCTACCGCGACATCAAGGCGGAACACCTTCGGTAGTGTAAACAGCACGCGGTATTCCCAAGCGTTTACCTATCCAAGTACTAACTGCGCCCAACGCTGCTTAACTTCAGGGATCAGGCGTGAACTGGTGTTTTTAGCGTGGTATTATTATTATAAAAAACATTTCTGTGTTGAAATGTTATTACAGGCTTATACTGCCCAACATGTCGAAGGCATTTTTTTGTTTAGAGTTGGGTTTTTTTATTTGGTCATTTTGCACGGGGCTGTCACGGTATATATCGTCAGTCACGGACGCATTTTTATAATGCAATCAAGGGATCTGATGAGAGCCATCTGTCTAGACATATTGGACAAAGCCTGATTTTTACCTCATCATTGACGGACTGGGTAGCAGTCAAATACACGATGGGGGGACCTACAGCTTAAGGTGGGTTCCGAACACCCGGAACCTCGGTAAAGGTACATTAAAAATTTTCCAGAGGTACCGGCTCAGGGATCGAACCCCGGACCTCTCAGGTGAAGCCTGAGTGTCTAACTAACTGAGCCGCAGAGGCTCTTTATTATTATTATTAAATTAATGTCTCCGGCCTAAGATGATTACATCCCAATATGACAAAGGCATTTTTGTTAAGAGGTGGACGTTTATTTTTAAACAGTTTGTAATGGACTGTCCTGATTTATATTGCCAGTCGCGAACGCATTTTTGTAATGCAATCAAGGGTCCTGATAAGAGCAGTATGTCTAACTTTCCATGTTGGGCATTAAGGCTTATTGTTATGACTATTATTATCGTTGCTATTATTATCCAATAATATTAATATTATTATCTTTCAGAAAGCTGATTTGGCAATTTGTGACCTGACAATTACATTTGAACGAAAAAACGCTGTGGATTTCACAATGCCATTTATGACACTTGGTATGTACATAATGAAATATCGTTTTGTAGGGTCTGCGATGTAAGCATTATTTTAATTTGTGACTCTACTTGGACCTAAGCGAATTCTCCATTTTTGAACGTGCAATTTAGCATTGACGTCGTATCTTAGCTGTAAGGTTTAGACTTTTAAATAGTATGTAAAACTTTTTTGTTTAATGCTTGAAGAAATTCAACCTTCCATTAAACCAAATGAGACGGCGGTTTACTTCCCTGCATAAAATAAGTGACATTTACTTATCAATTTAATACCTTCGGCAAATAATTTGCAATTATTTTCTCAGCTTTTGAATTTTTGTTATATGAGAGTGTATTATTAGCATTAACAAGCTTATAAACTGTATATCTACAGTCTGTCAAGTTAAAGCGTGGGTAACTTTTTTGGTAAAATATTTTATTTAAACGCATGTTTCTACATGGAATTACATTTGTCAAGGTGTCGAG
>NC_046665.1:13134140-13146006 GCF_010883055.1 Belonocnema kinseyi | reverse complement strand
AGGGAGCTCTTCTTAATATTTTGACACCAAAATCATGTCGATACACCTTACCGACTGCGAGTAAAGCCACCCACGCTTTAACTTGACAGACTGTAACATAAATTTATTCAATGTTGAATAACGGTTTAAAGCTCCTACACAAGCTAAAAAAGATGAAATTTTTCATAAATTTTAACATACAAACATTATTGAGATATATTACAAAAATTTACAAGAACTCTTGAAACTCTAACATAAGCTGTAAAGGGGGCATTTTTTATCAACTGCCCAGACTTTAAAAGTCATGTGCTTATATTTTCGTTACATTCTCGTAATATGTTTAGCTACCCAAGAGTACTTAATCGACAAATTTATAGACCACGATTACCCTTCCTCTTCAACTGGTGGGGGGTGACATTTTTAACCCCAACGCCTGCGCAGGTATTTTCAAAAGCCTGTAAATTAATTACTATTTAAGTGATTTCAATTTTCATGAGGGTTTTCTATAGGCTATTTCTCAGTCTTTGATTCTATTTTAATAACGAAAAAAATTGACTTTTTGGCTTTAAAAACGGTCCTGATTAAAAATATGGTCTAGTAAATGGTTTCCTAGATATAGGCTCTGATGTAAAGGTAGTCCTAATGCTCGTGCCCAGACGTCATCCTTTAATATTCCGCAGACTAGTAAGTCTACCATTCTTTCATCGCGTTCATGTTCATTCAGAATCATATGACATCAGTTACTTAATGATTTGAGAATGTTTTACGGTGGGCCAGGAGAAGTTTAAATAGTCTGTTAGTTGTTATAAACAAATAAAAAGTGCAAAATACTCTTTTCAGAATTGATCTTGATATCTTTCCGTATAAATGATTCTTTATTGTTATAGTTCTTCAGTTTACAAGAATTAAAGATTGTTCTTAGACAGTCGTAAAAAAATTTCATTTTATGAAAAAATTTTTATTCGAATATGTGCATAGAAACTCTTATAACGTTTATACTCAGCCTTGATTTTGTAAACTGAGCAATTGGATGCCAATAACAGCAGTAGTAAGGTACAACTATAGAGCGACAGCCGCCCACCCCCACTCCTCAGCCGTCTGTCTTAACTGGCGCCTTCCCCCTGTACTAGGCCGCGAGGTCATTGACCACTGTTAAGGGTGGGGAGGGTTGTCACATGTGACAACCCCGTACATATATGATGACTAAAGCTGAAGGGAGCACGTGTATGTATGCCTATCTTATGCTTACACACACGTCTGGATATCCATTTTCTGAGAAAAGAGAGTTTTCTGTCGTCATTTCTAAAAATCAGAATCTTTGACTATATATTAGGGATTTTAACTAGAAATTAAATATCAATGTGATTCTTTTAATGTTTAAATTTGAATAATAAAGCTTATTTACTAAACGAATGGGATGATAAATAAAAGTGATTAGGATCATATTTAAACCTATTTAAATAGAAATATTCAGCAAATTAAAAAAATACATCTAAAATCCTGTTAAACAAAACAAGAATCCAACGACCAAATTTGGGCCACAACGAATAAACGAAAACCAAAAAAAAAAACCTTATTGTAATCTGAAAAAAAAAACAAAAAAAAAACATATCGTACTTGAAGTGATTGAAGTTTTCGAAGAATGTACATCTCTATTTCCAGGACTTCCAAGTCAAGGCAGTACTGGTACATGATGAGAAACCTCAGTTTTGATCTGACTGATTACATAACACAAATCTGTATATTGCAATTAATTTCAATCTTAAATTATTGTATTCCAGTTTTTTAAAAGAAGGACTGGTTAATTCTTCTAGATTGATTATTTTTCTACTTGTGATGTCTTGTAAAAGAGCAGCTTTTTCCAGACCTCTAGTACATATCTGACTAGCTGATTTTGCAACATCAAGTAGATTTAAATACAGAAACTTCGTAGGAGTTTATCTCACAAACCATTCGATACCGTGGAAATAACATGTGAACCAGTTATTTTGTTCTTTCGTAACGCTACAGAAATGCGAGAAGAGATAAGGTGGTACAGTTATCCAGTGTCCAATATGGTTATAATATAGTGCAATGAAGGCCACTTCTTGTGCAATGAAGTTATCTTCAAGATCACGAAAGCCTTGAATAATATCAATCACGAAGTCCATAATATTTTTCACATAAACAAGAATGTTTACTGATGATGATTCTGATGAAGAAGACAACGAAATGAAAAAAGACATGTGAGCTTCAAAAAAGACACTTATATGGTGAGATATGTAAAAGATTTTTTCTCATCCCTTTTTTCCAATTTTCACACAGCTGACTGTTCATGAGATAACGGTGACAGTGTAAAAAGATAACTTATTTCCTGTCCAAACCTGTCCTAACTAAACACATGTTTACATTAGGATGTCATATGTGTGTGAAATTTCGAGAAATGAAAGGCCGAAAAAATGATTTATTATCCTCCAAAGTCAACAAAAACTTGACGCGTCAATTTCCAAAACGTACCAGAGAAAAGAGTGTGATAAGCATCAGCGTAAAGATTCTTTTGGGGGAAATCTGTTTCCGAAGGTATTTATGTACAGGCAACTTTTCTAGAATAAAATTATGAAGAGTTTCACCGTGTATAACTCTGTGTAAAGTAAGCACTTTGACCTAGACTCTTGTTATAGGGTATTTTGCTGTTCCTTGTGATAGAGCTTTTGCGTGTGCTAGTAAAAAACCGGTGCTTATTTTTGAACGACGAACAAGGAGTGACGCTTCCAAAATGTGTAAACGACGTATCCCGACAGGGCCCATGAGACAAAAAGCATCTTCTGTACATACGAGTCGAAGACGCATCTCGACTACGTTAAGAAGAAATTTGTTTTGATTGAAAACGTCGCAATGCAGATGACCCATTAGATCTATTGTTGTGCCTGCACCAGAATAAGCTTGGCGAATTTTTTGTAGCTGGACCTTTAAATGAGCAGTGTTGCTGGGTGCGATCTGTACGCGCATGTATTTTTTGCAGAAGAAACTAGTATTTTATTGAAATATACGTCCACCAGATTGAACATCGAATTCTGCATTTGCCAAAGTTTCTGTTGGTGTTTCCAGTTTGACGCGTATACTAACCATTGTGTGAGCAAGATCTATGTATTCTTCGCCGTAACCTGAAATGACAAACTCTATCGGCGAATCGTCGGTCAGCAAGGAAGCGGGTTTGTAATGGACTGATTGCGAAATTGAACGATTGTTTCCACCACTAATTTTACGGTTTCGATTCTTCTGTGTTTTCTTATTTTTCCTTGTTATGCTACTATTTGCTTTCTTTTTCGATTCCGTATTTTTCACTCCTTTCTCTTTCTTCTTCTTCGATTTATGCATTGTACCAAGCCTCTTAACTTCTTTCCATTTATTCCCTTTTCTAAGCTGCGCGATATTCTCTAATCCGCGAACTCCGGGTAACTGACACCCGAAATTTCTCACGCAAAATTTATAAGCCGAGCAGTCATAAGATTATCTATTCTATCCAAAGCTTTTTCAACAATTTTTGACCAGATTCCTTAAAACGCCCGTTAAATGCCTGCTTGAGAGGTACTTTACAATCAAAATAATTTAAAACGTTAATACCTGTACGAAGGGCCTCCTTACCGACTGTTCGCGCACCACGTGCTAGTATCTGTAGCAACACATCAAAAAAGTGCCTAGAAAACTTACAATTCCATGACCGCGCTAATACGACGATCCGGAATAAACTTTTGATATTCCCCTTCCATCTACTCTTATTGTGTTATCTACGTAATAACTCATTATTACTTGCTCATTTAATGTATCTCTTCTTTTCTTCTTCTCTAGTGATTTTTTAAAATAAAAGTGTCACTGTCAGAGTGCCAAACTGGAATGGTAAAGGTAGCCTCACATGATCTCTTATATCTATTTCTATCGTGGGAAATTCAGCATGAAGAAGTGAAATATAATTTGGAGAGAAAAAGTGTGTAACTTGTGTGGATGCTAAAATATAGTTTCAGGTTTTGACATGCATAATAAGTAAAAGAGGGGATTTTGCAACACCCGTGATGTGAGGTTCACAAATATCGCAGTAAACAAACATTTTCTCGGATGTACCACGCGTTGTAACGCAGTCGTTTGTTTCTCTCTCACAATGCTCCACATAAGCAGCGCTGCCAATATCAACACAACTTATTGCACGTTACGTTATATGTAAACGTCCCCTTAGAAAAAAATGACGTCCCTTCATCTTACAATCGTCTGGACAAATTTTTTCAACTTTGACATAGCAATGTTTTACTTTTTGGAAAATTAATCCTACGTGTTCTCGAGCAATCGGTGTTTGGTTTAGCGCACGCACAATATAGTTTACCTATGGGTACACAACAGGTCAAAACTCGGAGAGAATAGGATTTAACCATTTACCAGTCAGCATACTTGCGCTGTATTCATCTCTACTAGCATTAATAGTCATTAATGAAATGTCTGTCAGTCCAACAGTCCAACGAACCTGTAAAAGTATTTAGTACAGAAGTTGAATAGCGAAGAGAGTCGTAGTATTGTGCGAAAAATGTTTCATACTTCTATTGCTCGGTAAAATTAAGTGAAATTGATTCCATCCACTTAACATGTAATTTCTTTAGAACTCCTTCCCCTACTACGTATCAGTCGTTCAATTATAAATTCTAACTCATTAATATCAGTATCTTTCTTCACACCCAATGGTTCTCTTCCGTAAAAAACTCCGTCTATATCTTCAAAAGATAGATCTTGCGACTTTTAAAAATATGGGTTTTGTCGTAGGCCGTTAATTATTCGTTGTATCATAAAAATGTCCTTTGCCATCCAGCTTCATAACTTTTTGCATTTTCCTGTACTAGAATGTCATGCATTATTATAGACTTGTCAAATCTGTCGTAAAACATCAATGTAACGATGAGTATTACTATAACGTAAAATAGCGATACATACGTTTTTTTAGTTTACAATTTAATCTCTCGACTACAGGAGCCTAACATTTGGATGGCGTACAGGACGAAATCTTATACCCCGGGTCGATAAAATATTTTTAAAACCTGCACCGAGAAATTCTTTTCCGATATCGCTCTGTAGACAGGCAGGAGAACGCTTTTCACTTTAATGGAGAATAGCCACAAAAACCCTTCTTCACTTTATTCATAGATTTATTTTCAAGAGGCTCATCCTAAACGTACTCACTCAGCACGTCAATGACAACCAGTAGATACTGGTATCCATCGTTGGACTCTTTTAAATGTTTTAAATCAACTAAATATGCTTCCTATAAATCATCTGTATTTTTTATATCGCAATTTATTCTTCTGACACGTCGATGAATTGGTATATGTAGATTATATGAGCCTTGAGATTTTAACCAATTGACCACCTTTGCACGTGAGACTCTGCCACGCACAGCGTTTTCGAGTTTTTCAATACCTGCGTAAGAAGCTTCATAGGATGGATCAAATTATATTTCTTCTGCCAATTTCATGGTTTCAGACACAATGTTTTTCACTGGCTGCTAACTCTTTTCGACCTTTGAGCTTTAGCCAAACCTGCGCTGAGAGGTGTTGCTCGCTTCGTAGTTCTACCTGGCGCGTAAGAGATCCTTTTGTATACCTCGTTAGCACTAATGATGTTTTCGTCTTCTGTCATTAGTGAGTCATAAAGTCCAGGCGATAGTTTTGAACTGCACCGACTACCTCTCTCTCTCTCTCTCTCTCAAAGAGATTACATCTTTTTTCCATGCATTATTTACAATTTTACCATCTATAAAGAGAGAACCATGTGAATCCCATTTTACACGTTTTTGCATATCTGGTTGACAAAGTCGTTAGAGTTAGACAATTCCTTTATTTTTGAAAGTTTTTGGTATATGCCAAACTCTCCCCATCTTCTGTATAATTGAAATTACTTGTATCACGTATATTTTTATCTCTCTGATTATCCTGTTCTTTAATTAGTTTTTGATGCTTAGTGGTTTCCCGGATAAAAAATAAAATTTTTTGTAAAACTTGTTGAGACATTTTTCATTCTTCATACTCATCTTTCAAAAATAGAGAATGTAATATTTGACTCATTTCAGCATTTAGTCTGGTCCTTGGAGTTTGGGTCGTATTATTGCGAATGGAAAATTTGTAGTTATCACCAGAGAAGATATTATCTACAGGATTCATCAAAGAAACGTGCGCTTTCGTATTAACAGTATTATTCTCTGATCCGAAAGCTTGTTGCAGACATTTTTCTACCTGCTCGCTTGGCCCTAAGACCATCTTTCTTGAATGTTCCATAATTGTTTCATGAAAAAGGGATATTTACTCTCGTGAATTAGCTGAGCTGGAAATATTTGAGAGAAAACTACCGATAATGGGAGCGAGTAATAAAGGTAAAAATCCACCCTTCTGAATTATAAATCATATTTTATTACACTCTTATATACATTTTACGAGTTTTGCATTAGCTGTGCTCAGAATCGCTTTTCATTAAATACGATCGAGTCGACAGAGTGGATGCAATGCGGCTGTGCTTTTCCACCAATGTGTTTACGTGCACTCGACGCCATCATAGACATATAACTAGTATCTCATCGACTTCAGCTCCTCCTTTAATATTTTTGACAGCTGTGTATACACATGAAAATCCATCGGTTGTAAAAATATTTGTTCTAAAATGACAATTATCGTGTATAGACTGTATTCAATCGAGAAAAAAATAACCATGAGGTCCATGTGCCTGATGAAATAAATTATGTCAGATAAAGATAACAATAAGTTTTTATGATGACTCCCTTTAGTAAAAAGATCTACAATTGTATTGTTTGAAGATTCACGCATTAGCTCATCGATAATTATGAGCTTAGGACGGTCATTATTGCTTAAATAATCAGCAGGTTGCGGTGAGCCTTCTTGAATTTCTATGATTTTATCGTATGCAGAATAACTCGACTGCCATTTTGAGTAGTGAAAAATAATACGTTCAAAATGTGTATCACACATGACATCGATATAGCTCAAAAATTTTGTTACAAAACAATTTTTTCCACAACCACGTGACCCGCAAACCATTGCAGTAAAAGAATATTCTCAGCGAGGGTTCTTTTTCTGTATTGATATATAATCCACTATAGTTCATGATTTATAGTAAAATTATATAGTTGAAGCTTATTAGAGCCTGGTTTGCATGCCGGCAATCAGCTAGTATTTGGCATCCGCGTTCCTGGATCGCCTGTATCAGCTTATCATCAGACGATCTCGCGCGTTGGGTGCACCTGCGCCAGCTTATGGTGTGAAAATATAATCATTATTTATCTTCACCACTTAATCTCTTACAAAATAGCAGAAATGAAAAAAAAGCGCAGAGTTTATGGTATTTTGACTCCTTTCAAACACTTTTTAATTTGAACAACCAAAAGCCTTTACAGCCCAGCCCAATATGCCATCTTATCTTACCTGAGCTGGGATCTTAATCTCATATAATTTCACACGCAAGGAAGGTTTAGGGAAATTTGTTACAAAAATTTCATATTAACTAAAAGCATTTTTTATTTTTGTTTCAGAATAATAGGGGTGGATAACAGTTTCAAAACTTGCTTAATAAACCCTTATAATATTTCCATTTAAAATATATACACATGCTCTCACATATTACACCTATATATGTACATACAAATACACACACGACAGAGAAATATGTACGTATATAAATACTTGTAATTGGTGATATGAATGTTGACTCATTTTCGACCATTAAAAATCATGTAGTTTATCGTTGAAATTTTTCCCGAAATATTGTTTTTAAATATGAAAACTGTTTTTTCTACAAGACAATTATTGAAAACATATGACCGACATATTTTTAAATTAAATATGTGGACGGAAGCTGCCAAAAAACTTTTCAACAGTCATTAGTATTTTTTAAATGTTTTACACAGATTATCTTTCATTTCGTTTGTAATTTGTGTATTTAAAATGCATGTTATTTCGTCAAATACAAGTTGAAAATTTTAATTTATAAAATCTGGCGACAGTTTGGGCTTTACATGTTGGTTAAAGTATTCAAATTCAACATTTACTATTTGACGCATAAGTTCACTTGAAAGTCTATGTAATTTTTCTGCCAAATAATAAGCACTTAATTCTTCGAAGAAAAGTTCTTGTAGAGCTTGACATTCGATTATATCCGTTCCATACTTCTGATGCGTTCATCGATGGAAGTGACAATGTGACGAGGCCTTGAAGTGTAGGTGCTTGAAGAACAATGCCGGGGACACTGAATTTTTCATTTTTTCCTTGTGTCTCGCTATTTGTTGATGTGGTTGCTGTTATCGTGGCTGCATTTTATACAATCTTTTCGAATAAAATAACTTTGATAGTATACGAAGTTATGAAAAATAAGTTATAATGGCCAATATTATCTGGCAAAGTACTAAAGTTTGAGTTATTGTTACTGCATCGATCCTCCAAATAAGAAATAATGAGATCGAATTTTTGTTGTAATTGAAGCGATTCATTACTATCAGAGGAGATTCCACTGAATTTATTGTCAAAAATTCATATGACTGGTGCAAAGAAACCTTCGACTTGTATTTCCAAACCAAGAATTATCTTTTTCGAAGAACAGTTATTTAATTCATAGATTGTTGCAAGAATCAAAGGTTGACGAGGTGAATATTTTACTTTTTTCGCTGTTGCACTTTCAGATGATCTCATATCTGAAGGGCATATTCATTTTTTTATATACTTTTACTAACAAATCTTGTGAGTATTCACAATGTTTGACGATAGATTCCATCGTTTGCCTTGGAGACTGCGATATGTTAAATGTTTAAATTTTCAGAGTATAACTGACGGTTTGTCTCGCTCTGCAGTTTTTATAGCTCACACATGGCTGTTTTAAAATTTATCCAACATTTTATTACAACTTCAAGTTCTTGCAATTCGAAAAGAAATTTTTCACGATTCATAATCGTAAGCTGTTGTGATAGGTGAACAAAAGCTTCCAAATGAGCCCAAGAACATTGCAAAATTTTGATTATTTAGGAAGTTATCGAAAATTTAAGAAAATAGTGAAATTTACACTTTTTTTGCAATATATACTTAAAAACCAGACAAACAGGCTTCACCCTGGGCTTATTTTAGACAGAATTCCTAAAAGAATCAACCTTTTAAAGAGACGTTTTTTTAGCTCCGGTATAATTAAAGCGATAAATACAAACAAGTCTCACTACCGTGTGATAGGTGGTTACAGTCTGTAACGGAATCAATATGACGATCCGGCAAAAGTTACGTGCACCCTGAGAACACGGAATGATCCAAGGACTACCGCCTTCTGCATTTTTCCCGCAAGTGTTTTAGCATATTGTTGACACGCAGGAATGGTTTCCAGGCTATAAACGAGTGAAAGCTTAGCGCATCCAAGAGCGTCAATGATAAAGACGATTAGTTTAACAGAATATTCCGGGTACAATCGTTGCAACTCCCTTATAAGGTCTCTATACCTCTCTTTCTTTTCATTCTCCTTGGCTATGATGTTTTTGTCAGCTGGTGCCGAAAAGTCGATAACGAACATGGTTCGCTTCTCGAAGTCAAGAAGAACCATGTCTGGCCTCGAGTGTGCAACAGAAACAATTGTCGAGAATATAAAGTTCCAGTATATGCGGCACTTCCTATTCTCGACAATCGACTCGATTTCCCTCCGAGCATTTAGAGAAGCGATATTAAGGTCAATATCGTAACGGTAACAAAGATAGTCATAAAGCACTCTTAGTGCCACATTGTGCCTTTGGATGTAAATCATTCTCGCATGAGTTGGACAACTAAATAGTATGTGCGCTAAATGTTCGAGGTGTGCATGGCGAGATAGATAGATAAGATTTGATGCATTTTGCTCACCCCTAATACTGAAGTTCAGTACGAGTGTTTCAGCAGCCTCCTCCGCTGCTTTGTACATAAACGCTCCTTTGCCCACTTCTTTGGGATTCCTGACCACTTTGAGAAGAGGGTCTCTTCCATTTGCGACTCTATTTGCTGTACGCAGAATAATCCTGTTGAGAAGACATTCAAGACTCAATATTCCGTGACCACCTTGACGGCGTGAGATGTACAGTCGCGGAACAGAAGACTTAAGATGCATGCTTTTGTTCATGTGCATAACCTTTCTTGTCTCGATATCAATGAATCTAAGCTCATTCTTCGTCCATGGAACTACTCCAAATGAATAGAATACTACCGGGACGGCAAGCATTTTCGTTGCAGATACTTTGTTCCTCGCTGACAGATCAAAAGACCAAATCTGCCGGATAAGACTCTTGTATCTCCTTCGGAGAGTATCCTTTATAGATGCCACATCCTGAATTCGGCTTTGTGGCACGCCTAGTTATGTATAAGTCTCTCCAGTACAAGGGTGTCGTATAGCGCTTCTATCAACGAGCTTAGGATCTTCAGGGATATCATTAAGTTTTCCTCACTTTAAATAAACTTTGGCACATTTGTCTAAACCAAAGCCCATTCCAGTTTCCTTAGTATATCGTTCGAGAATCTCTAGAGCTAGATGTTATTGCTCTTGGTTTTTAGCATAGATCTTAAGATCGTCCATGTAAAATACATGAGTGACCTTGTACTGTCGATCTGCAGATTTGCCGCACAAGTACCCGTCGGAATGGCGAAGTTCAAGAGATAGTGGTAATCATGTAAGGCAAAAGCGGAGTGGACTCATTGTGTAGCCCTGAAAGACACCACTCTGAAAGATGACCTTGTTAGTTCCCACATGACTTTTTCCAAATAAGATAGTAAATCTGATTTTCCAAGGCGCCATCAATCTCTCTATGCACCCAACTATTTGCGGATGAACCTTTAAGATTTCCAAAAGACAGATGATAAGTCTATGGGATGTAGAATCGAAAGCTTTCCGATAATCAGTCCAAGCCATCAAATGGTCACGCTGGTAAGCTGGTAAAATGCTGCATCTTTGCAGACACATCTGTCGATGAGCAGGTTCTCCCGACATCCGGCTACGCCTTTCTTTGAGCCTCGTTATTCATACATTTCTTGCCACACAGGTTCAATTGCCTGAACAATCCTATCATTTAGGATAGATGTGAATATCTTATAAGGCGTGTTCAGACAAGTTATTGGCCTGTAGTTTTTCGGATCAACTAAGTTGCCTATTTTCGGCAGAAGTATTGTGCACCCTTCCACCAACCACTCTGGAATCGGCTCTTCCGACTTCAAATGTGAGGTGAAAATACGGGCCAAATGCTGATAGGTTGAAGAAAACTTCTACCACCAGAAGGTTTTGATACAATCTGGTCCCGGTGCGGAATAGTTCTTCATCCCTCTCAATACTTTTTTCACCTCCTCGATAGTGATGGGTGGGCGTTCTTCATCAGGTGTTATGAGGGCAACACATAACTCCTTGAAGCTATTTAAATTTTCTGAGTCTTCGTCCAGTCTATGCTAAACTTTGTAGACTTCTATCCAAAATACTTCGACCTCCTCGGGTTCGGGTGGGTGTTCGACAGTAACTGGAGTCTCTTGGAAGAGTCGAGATGGGTCAGAGAGAAACTGTTGATTTTCTCTGACCCACCTCTCCCTCCGCTCTAGACTTCTCTTAGCGTCAGATAGTATCCGTATTCTCTCAACAATATGCTGCCTGATGGTCAGCAGCTTTGACTTGTTAAGTGTGTGATAACGGGTCCGGAGTACGCGCGCGAACTTTCGAACCTTGGCGGTAAAATTCCTGCCAGATGTGATATAGTCATTGAATGCGGAACGCGTACTGTCTTGCTCAGCCGATCTTTATGGCAAGTTGATGCATTCGTCTTTTGGTCTTATGATCAGCCGTTGGTTTTGTTTTACGGTTCGCATCGGCCAAAGCTCTCGCTGCATTA
>NC_046665.1:13108950-13134040 GCF_010883055.1 Belonocnema kinseyi | reverse complement strand
CAGACTGCAGTCTAATCGTCCAACCTGATGAGGATTATGATAGTTGTATTGTATTATGTGAGGCGTCCATAATAAAGATGGCCATGTATTTGCAGAGTGTAAACCTTTTTTAAAAGAATCAACTGGCTGGTCGTTGTCTAATACTTTTGCCCATATTTTGAGATTTTATCATTGGAACTTAAACTCTGACGACGGCTCCCATAAAAAAAATTGGCGGAATGGCAATGCTTCTCATTTGTCAAAAGGTCACTGTCAAAAGGGTTTCTCAAAATTTCAAAATTTTCTACATTTCCCACTTCTTCAGAATTATCTTCAGTATGATAGAAAGTTCTTGTAAACGTCTAAATTCTCCCACTACAGTATGTATCTTTAGTGTTTTTTATATGTCCACTCCGTTCAGCTTCAAAATCACAGTTTCTCTTGATCAACGTAAGAAGCAACAGCTCTCACGTTTCTTCAAATCGTTCAAAAAACTTGTTTAAAGAAGCAATAAAATGTTCGTGGTAACGATCTTTGCGAACATGACCACCATGTGTAGAATATCAGGAGACTTGCAGGAATATTAGTTAAGGTAGTACTTAAATTTTTCCTGAAATTCCTCGATGGAGTCGGCATCGATCGCGTGTTAAAAGCGATTGACGATAATGCGTTTGCGTGCGAAATGGTTATGGGTCGAAGAAGGGAGTTTGATGACCAGCAGATCCGGCTCGACAGACTGAGAGATTTTTACAGAAATGGTTAGTCAAAAACAAAATATTATATTTTTCAATATGATGGTTCTAAAAGTGTTGTTATAGCAATTATATTATAATAATCATTTTTATTTTTTCCTACAGCTTTTGGTGAGATATCTAGCGATAGTAAGAACATCCACCCTTCAAGATATCAACCTTCTCCATCTCAGTCTCTTGCAGTTTAAGGAGCCACAGTATGCGGAAATATGAATCAAGATTATGATACGGTGATGGTTAATGAGGTTTTGCATTTACACTCATCATGATCATCATCGTTGTCATCGTCATTAAGGAAAATGATAACACCTACTGCCCCCGATGTCATATTCATTAATGACGATGAGGAAGCCGTGGTTGTTACTTCGGAAAGTCAAGTTCTTCACAGAAATAGTATTGTTCTATGTGAGATTGTGGATTTTTACGAGAGTGACAACTACAATAATAATGACCGGGAAAGTGATACAGAAAATAATTTTGAAAACGGCGATGACAACGACGGCCGTGAGATGAAGGTCAGTTATAACGACAACGATAATAACGAAAACGATTGAACAATATTTGAAATGCCGTCCAGTTGTCAAAATTCTGAGCGGGTGGAATAGGAAGAGGAGGAGGAGGAGGAGACGGAGAAGGAGGGGGAGGACCAACGTATGGACGAGAACGATTTAAATGAATACGAGGAAAGGGAAGCGCTAAACCGGAAATATGTTGAGAGGGCTGATAAAATAGGTCATTCATTAGTTTCAATCTCTGTTAGTAAATAGGAGTTGTTTCATTTTTATTTTTTTCTGAATTCACTGATTCTCAGTGACTTTTTTCTCGTGATTTATAGAAGTGTAAATTCATTCGTGAATAATTCAAATATTGCTCAATTTTTTTATCATTTTAATAAGTTTTCACTGATTCACGTTAGGTTTTTCCTGTTTTAAATCATAAGAAAAGAGACGCTGAGAAAACAGTGGATTTGAATGTGAATCAGTGATATTTTATTGATTTAATTTAAGAGTAAAATTTAAATATTTTGAAGTGTTATAAAGAATAACTAATAATTGTCTTACTTAGCGCAAGTATAATAAACAAATAAAATATTGTTTTAAAAATTATTTAAATTATTTAAAAGTTAAACATTTATTCCAAAAAATTTTAATTAAAACATTTAATAAAAAATTTGTTTAAAAATTAAAAATTTAATTAACAATTAGCCACCTTTTACCCTTACATTGAAGAATATAGAATATATTTCAAATGTAAGTAGTCTATTCTTAACGATATAGTAGCTAATGAACGTGATCTTACTCCAAAGCCAATGTATTGATACGCGCGGGTACGTGCATAACGCTCATTGATGGATTCCCCAGACTGGAAAACATGACGGGGTCCGTTATCATTTTCTTGAAAGTACCCGTCTACAATAGGCCCTTCACGAAGACGATACACTCAACCCCTAACAGCGTGTTTAATCTCTACACCAAGTTCTCCTTCCATAAATATAAGCCATTCGATGGCAGCCTTAGACTGATTATCACCATACCTGTAGCCACCTCTTGGTATAATCCCTATTGTCTGCAAATTTTCAACGTGTCACAAACATTATTTCCGGAGGAGTACGAACCGGGCATTAAATGGTGGTTAAAGCAATCATTATTAAAAAACCGACCAAGAAATTTTTCACATTTGGGGGTATCTGGTAAACGATTATCGGGACAATTTTCTAAACATGAGGTCTAAGCGAGACAGGCTTCACATTTATGTGCACATCTATGATCAGACCTGTTATTGTATCCCTTGTTACAGGGTGTACAAGAAACTCGAGAGGATGCAGCCCCTGTTAAATTTAAAATAGTGTGATAATCATTGCGATCATCATTGTACAAAAGATGTATAATATGTGTGGGAACCGCACCTTTTTCAATAAAGCGTGTAGTACCATCAAAAAACGGGGGCTCCTCACCACATCCAAAGGTTTTAAAGTCAGATGCAATAAGTGCAATACCCTCATTAACAAGGTATGCGGCACAGCCGATTCGTGCCACTCTATTGGACAGATTGTTTCGTCAGGTTTGTAGCGGATTCGTAATTCTATTTCGCTACCCTGTAAACCTAAATGTGAATAATTTTTATTTTTTCTATTTATAATTAAAAATTCGGAATTAGACGGCAATTCACCACCCTGGCTAGACTCTAAATCATCCTGACCGTCGTCTCCGCTAAAATATGTCTCTATTGCGTCTTGCTCGCTTTCGGATGAACAAGGTCTTTTTCTACCATGACCTCGCTGAATGCATGGCTTAGAAGTTGACGCAGTTTGTAGGTACAAAAGGATACCGTGAAAACAATATTTTTACCCCCAAAAATAAGTCATAAAAATATTAATATTTATAAAAAATACAATTAGTGAAATATTATTTTTAAATAAAAAGGATGTTAAAACAATTTCGAAACTTTAAAAAATTAAATTTTAAATAAATTTTCAATTGTTAATTTTAAATAAAATTTTAATTATTAATAACATTTTTGAAATAAATTTTTTATTTTTTACTACATTTTAAATTTTGAAATTTTCAAATAAATTTTTAATTTTTAATTTTTAAATAGATTTCAAATTTTCTGAATAAATTTGAAATTTTTAAAGTAAATTTTTGATTTTTCAAATAAGTTTGAAATTTTTAAATAAATTTTTTAATTTTGAAGTAAATTTTTTTATTTTGAAATCTTCAAATAATTTTTTAATTTTAACAAATTCTTTAATTTTCAATCAATTTTTATTTTAAAATAAATTTTCAGTTTTCAAAAATAAATTTGTAATTTTAAAAATAAATTGAAAATGTTTTAAAAAATATTTAATTTTTTATTATGCTTGCGCAACGTAAGACAATTATTAGTCATAATTTATAACACTTGAAAATATTTAAACTTTACTCTAAAACTGATTCAATAAAATATGATTTATTCGCATTGAAATTCACTGTTTCCCAAAATTACTGAATTCTAAATAAAATAAAAATAAAACAACTTGTGTTCTTTAACAGAGATTAAAACTAATGACTTACCTATTTCATCAGCCCTCTCAACATATGACCGTTTGAGCGCCTCCCTATTCTCGAATTCATGCGAATCGTCCTTAGCCATATTTTGATCCTCATCCTCCTCCTCTTCCGCCTCCTCTTCAGCCTCCTCAGATTATTGACCACTGGATGGCATCTCCTGGTCATCCTCGTCAAATATTGTCTCATCATCGTCGTCGTCGTCGTCATCGTCGTCGTTCTCGTTGTCACTGACCTCCATCTCACTAGTGTCGCCATGGTCATATCCATTTTCCAAATTTTCCACATCACTTTCGCTGTCGTTATCAACTTCGTTGTCGCTCTCGCACAAGTCGACAATCTTACATGCACTATTTCGCCGATTAACTTCACTTTTCACGCATGTACTTTCACCCACGGTTTCCTTATCGTCATCAATGAATATGACATCGGGAACCGTAGGTGTTATCATTTTCACATTGGACGATGATGATATTGACGGTAGATTTAAACACTCATGTACCATCACTGTATCCTCTTCTATTTCTCCGCGTACTGGAGCTGCTTGAATGGCAGGCGACTGAGATGTAGAAGGCTGCGCTCTTGAAGGGATGGTGCTCTCGCCATCGTTGGATATCTCACTCATAGCTGTAGGAAAAAATGAAAATTATAATAATTATATTATAATTGTTAAAACAAAATTTAAAAAAATCATTATATTGAATAATATAATATTTTTATTTTTTATTTACCATTTTTATAGAAATCTCGGAGTCTATCAAGTCGGATTTGCCGGTCATAAAACTCCTTTTTTCGAGCCATAACCATCTCGCATACAATCACGTTATCTCCAATCACTTTCAATACACGCTCGATCCCGACTCCATCGAGAAATTTTAGGAGAAATTTAAGGACTAGCCTTAACTCGCATTCCTGCAAGTCTCCTGACTTTCGACACTTGGTGATCATGTTGGCGAGTACTGTTGCCACGAACATTTTGCTGCTGGTTTTTAAAAAGTGTTTAAGGTTTTGAAAAAACATGAGAGCTGTTGCCACTCACGTTTATGAAGGGAAACTGTAAATTTGAAGCTGAACAGGGTAGATATATAAAAACACTAAAGTTACATGATCTAGTAGGAGGATTTAGGCGTTTACAAGAACTACCTATCATATTGAAGAAAATTGTGAAAAAGTGGGAAATATAGACAATTTTTTAATTTTGAGAAACCGTATTGGCAATGACCTTCTGACAAATCAGAAGCTTTGCCACACCTCTAACTTTTTTCATGGGAACCATCATCAGAGTGTACTCTCAAATGATAAAATCTCAAAATATGGGCAAAAGTATTCGACAACGACCAGCCAGTTCATTCTCTGAAAGAAGGTGTATACCCTGCAAATACATAGCAATCTTTATTACGGACGCCTCGCATAATCCAATCGAACTATCATAATCATCATTAGGGTGGACGACTAGACTGCAGTCTGGCCCGTGTTTGTACAACAGGTACGTAGAGAGAGAGAGAGACAGCGATCGCGTGTTACCTGTATCGGAAAGGAATTCGGGGGTGCCTGCCATAAATATTTAGACACAAAACTGTGGTAGAGTTTGCACATAAAGGAGAACATCCTAAGTGCTTTGCCACAGATAAATGTTTTTAAGTTAAAAAAAAGATTTTTGAAACGATTCGTTATTATCTAAATAGCTAACAAACATTTACACGTCCATCACAGGGAGGATGTAAAGACTGTCTGTAGAATATTTTAGCATCGCAGTACCGCCAGCTCTCTATTCATATGTATAACACTTATATCTATGACAACAATCTCTTTCAATCAATATCGTAAATTATGCAGTCCATGGCTGAAATTATGGAAATATGTAATGAATATGTTCAATTGATGTTTTCTAAAGCCAACTAACTGTATTTGAACTATTTATTCTAATCGTCAATTTTTAGTTCTCATATTCACTGTCAAATTATTTTTTTACCATCCATAAGAGTATAAAATAGATTAAAATGCATGCGTGGAATATATACCTCTATCGAGCACCTCTTTTTCAAGTCAAAGGATTCTTATTGGTTAAACACGTATGAGGTTATATCTACTCACTCCACGCGAGTAAGACAACCATGTGACAGCCATGTGTCTCCAAGGCAAACTATGGAATCTACCGTCAACCAACGAATTTTCCCTGCAGATATGTCATCATCTGAAAGTGTAACAGTGTAAAAAGCAAAATATTCACCTCGTAAACCTCTGATTCTTGCAAAAATCAATTAATTGAATAACTCTTCTTCAAAAAATATTATTCTTGGCCTGGAAATGCAAGCCGATGGTTCGTTTGAACCAGTTATTCGAATCTCGGACAATAAATCTCATGGAATCTCCTTCAATCGTAATGAATGGGTTCAATTACAACAAAAATTCGATCTCATTTTTTCCTACTTGGAGGATAAAAGCTGTAAAAATAACTCCAACTTTCGTTCTTTACCGATTAAAATTTGCCGTTATAACTTATGTCTCACAACTTCGTATAATGCCAAAGCTATTTTAATCGAAAAGATTATAGAAAATGTAGTCTCGTCAACATTGTCATATGCATCGATGAACGCATCAGACGTATGGAGCGGGTGTTATCGAATGTCAAGCTCTGCAAGGATTTTTTCTTGGAAGAATTAAAAGCTTATTTTTGGGTAGAGAAAGTACACAGACCTTCCCGTGAATTTATGCGTCAAATTGTAAATGTTAAATTTGACTACTTTAACCAACGGGTAAAGTCAAAAATATCACTAGATTTGGTAAATTCAAATTTTCAATTTGTATTTACGAAATAACAAGTATTTTAAATACTCAAATTACAAACGATATGAAAGAAAATCTGTATAAAATATTTAAAAAAGACTAATGACTGTTAAAAAGTTTTTTAACAGCTTCTGTCCACATATTTAATTTAAAAATATGTCGGTCATATGTTTTTAATAATTCTGTTGTAGAAAAAATATTTTTCATATTTAAAAAACAATATTTTGAACAAAATATCAACGATAAATTGTATTATTTTTAATGGTCGAAAATGAAAATCTACATTTATATCACCGATTACAAGTGTGTCTATACGTATATATTTCTCTATTGTGTGTGCGTGTATGTGTATGTATGCATGCTTATAGATGTAATATTTGAGACATATGCATGCATTTTAAATGGAAATATAACAAAAGTTTATTAAGCAAATTTTGAAACTGTTATCTGCACCCATTTTTCTGAAACTAAAATGAAAAATGCTTTTAGCTAATATGATATTTTTTATTTCCCTAAACCTTCCTCGCGTGTGAAAGTATATGCGATTAAGATCCCAGCTCAGGTAAGATAAGATAGCATATTGTGAGAGGCTGTAAAGGCTTTTAGTTGTTCAAATTGAAAAAGAGTTTGAAAGGAGTCAAAATACCATAAAATCTATGCTTTTTTTATTTCCGTTATTTTGTGAGATATTAAGTGATGGATATAAATAAGAATTATATTTTCACATTATAGGCCGGCGCGGTTGCCCCCAACGCATGAGATCGCCTGACGATAAGCTGATAAAGGCTATCCGGGAACGCAGATGCCGACTACTAGCTGATTGTCGGCATGCAAACCAATCCCAAATAAGCTTAAAAAACCTGGTCCGTGCGCGGAACCGAAAAAGGCTTATACAGGATCGATGGTGTAGAACCAAAAGAAAGCTTAGATAGGTTCCACACACAGATCTCGCTTACAACTTGGTTAGTTTTTCAGAAATTACATTTTTTCTTTAACTATGTGATTTTACTATAAATGATCAACTATAGTGAATTATACTTTAGCATAAAAAATGGATCCTCGTTGGCAGCATCCTTTCACTGCTATGGTTTGCGGACCAAGTCGTTGTGGAAAAACTTGTTTTGTCAAAAAATTCTTGAGATATATCGATATCATGTGTGATACAAATTTTGAACGTATTCTTTTTTACTATTCAGAATGGCAGTCGAGTTATTCTGAATATGGTAAAACTATAGAATTTCGAGAAGGATTACCGTACCTGACTGATTATTCTAGCGATAATAACCGTCCTAAGCTCATAATTATCGATGATCTTATGCGTGAATCTTCAAACAATACAATTGTAGATCTTTTCAATAAATGCAGTTACCATAAAAATCTTAGTGTTATATTTATCTTACAAAATTTATTTCATCAGGGACATGGACAAAGAGATATATCACTGAATTCGAATTATATTGTTGTTTTTGAAAATCCTCGAGACCGAGCTCAATTTCAGCATCTTGCGCGACAAATATAAATATAAAAGGAGGACCTCGAGTTGATTAGATACTAGTTATACGTCTGTAATGGTGTCGAGTGCACGTAAACACATTGGTGAAAAAACACACCAGCATTGTACGCACTCTGTCGACTTGATCGTAATCAACGAAAAGCGATTCTGAGCACCGCTAATGCAAAACTCGTAAAATGTATATGCGAGTGTGCTATAAATATTTTGGCATGAAATATACCTTTAAAAACGCATGCAAAATACAAGTTAGAAAAGCATAAATATACTTTAAGGAAATTGGCAACATCGAAGGGTACTTGGAAAAATAAAAAACGATTTATCATTCAAAAGGGTGTATTTTTACCTTTATTACTCGCTCCTATTATTGATAGTCTTCTCTCAAATATTTTCAGCTCAGCTAAATCACAAGAGTAAATATCCCTTTTCCATTTTGGTAATTATGGAACATTCGAGAAAAATGGTTTTAGTGCCAAGTGAGCAGGTAGAAAAATGTCTACAACAAGGTTTCGGTTCAGAGAATAATACTGTAAATACGAAAGAGCACGCTTCTTCAATGAATTCTATAGATAATATCTTCTCTGGTGCTAACTACAAAGTTTCAAATCTCAATAATACGACCCGAACTCCAGGTAATATTATGACCAGACGCGATGACCAGACCCGAGAAACATGGAAACATAAACAACTGATTAAAGAACAGGATAATCAGGGTGATAAAAATATAAGTGATTCAAGTGATTTTAATTATAATGATGATGAGGAGGGGGAAGATTATTTAAACATTAGTGATGATGTTATTGCAATTATTCCAGAAACTTTCAAAAATAAAGGAATTGTTTTACTCAAGCCACTTTGTCAACCAGATATGCAAAAACGTGTAAAATGGGATTCACATGGTTCTCTTTTTATAGATGGTAAAAGTGTAAAAAATGCAAATATCAGTGATCTAATAAACGATGCATTGAGATTGCGAAAAAAGGTGAAACCGGCGGGCCGAGACCAGTTTGCCATGACCCTTCGTGAAATCGATATGTCTAGAGAGATTGTCGGAAATAGGAAATACTGGAAAGAAGATATAATCTATTCCAGAGAGAGAGGTAGTCGACGCAGTCCCAAACTATCGCCTGGACTTTATGACTCACTAATGACTGAAGATGAAAAGGTGATTAGTGCTAGCGAGGTATACAAAGGGATTACTGACACGCCAGGTAGGAGTACGAAGCGAGCAACACCTCGTAGCACAAGTTAGGCTGAAGCTCAAGGGTCGAGAAGAGGTAGCAGCCAGTGGAGAACATTGTTTCTGAAACCATGAAATTGTTAGAAGAAATATATTTCGACCCATCCCATGAAGTCTCTTACTCAAGTATCAAATAACTCGCAAGCGCTGTGCGACAAAGAGTCTCACATGCAAAGGTGGTTGAATGGTTAAAATATCAAGACTCCTATAATCTACACGTATCAATTCATCGACGTTTTAGGAGAATAAATTACGATGTAACAAATATAGATGATTTATGGGAAGCAGATTTAGTTGTTTAAAACATTTGAAAGATTCTAATGATGGATACCAGTATCTACTGGTGGTCATTGACGTGCTGAGTAAATACGTTTGGGATCAGTCTTTTAAAGATAAATCTGCGAATGAAGTTAGAAGGGCATTCGAAGTTATTCTTGATAAAAGTGAAAAGCGTGCTCCTGTCTGTCTACAGAGCGATAGAGGAAAAGAATTTCTCGGTGCAGCATTTCAACATTTTTTATCGACACGGGGTATAAGATTTCGCCCTATACATAATCCAAATGTTAAGGCTGCGGTAGTCGAATGATTTAATCGTACACTAAAAGAACGTATGTGGCGCTATTTTACGCATAGTAATACTTATCGTTATATTGATGTTTTATAACAGATTTTACAAGGCTATAATAATTCACGACATTCTAGTATATGAATGCGGCCATCAAAGGTGACTTTGGAAAATGCAGCACACGCCCGATTAAATATTCAAAGAAAGTATGGTAGATAAGCCTTACATGGTAAAAAGCCTAAATATAAGGTCACTGATTACATACGTATCAGTAGAGAGAAAGCAGCCTTTGCGAAAGGTTATGGGGCTGGATGGTCAGAGGAGATTTTTGTGATAAAATGAATAATTAAAGGGCTTAGACAAAATCCATATGTTTACGAGCTACAAGATCTGGCTGGTAATGACATCGATGTAGTTTTTTACGAAAGAGAACTATCGGCTGTGAAGAAAGATACGGATATTAATGAATCAGAATTCATCATTGAACGAGTGATACGTAGTAAAGGAAAGGGTTCTATAAAAAATTACTTGTTAAGTGGACGGACTATTCTAATAAATTGAATTCCTGGATACCTGTTACCGATATAAAAAAATTACAATGAATAACAATCAATTTCACTTAATTTTACCGACAATAGCAGTATGAAGTATTTTCCGCAAATACGACGACTCGCTTCACTACACAACTACCGCAAGAAATATGTTTACAGGCTCGTTGGACTGTTGGACTGACAAAAATTCAATTTCGAAGAACATTTTTTCATGTAAGACACGAGGCATCTGATAGAATGGAAAATCGTATAGCAATAATGACAAATGTACCAAATAGTGTGAATGAAGAAAAAAATAAGGAGAATTTTGAATGAAAAACGAATTCATCGAAAATTCACGGTGAATATTTACTTGTTAAATACTCTGTTCCTTACGTTCTCAAAGAGGATGCCGAGTTGTCTGAGCTTGATGACAATGCTATTAGAAATATATACAGCGCAGGTATGCTGCCTGGTAAATGGTTTAGTCCTATTGTCTCCGAGTTTCGACCTGGTGTGTACTCACAGGTAAACAATCTTGTCCGAGCGATTAACCAAACACCCATTGCTCGAGAACACTTAGGTTTAATTTTCCAAAAAGACGAAGATTGCTATGTCAAAGTTGAAAAAATTTGTCAAGACGATTGTAAGATGAGGTGGCGTCATTTACTTGTAATTAGTAAAAAAGTATCTCGTATACTTGGTTTTACACCACAACAATTAATATCAGATACCCCTGATTATGCTAATCACCCAGCAAGTCCAGCGCGTGGTTCACCCGAGATAATGTTTATTTACTGCGATATTTGTGAACTTCACATCACGGGTGTTGCAAAAACCCCTCATTTACTTATTATGCACGTCAAAATCTGAAACTACATTTTTGCATCCACACAAGTTACACACTTTTTCTCTCCAAATTATATTTCACTTCTTCATGCTGAATTTCCCACGATAGAAATAGATATAAGAGATCATGTTGGGCTACCTTTACCATTCCAGTTTGGCACTCTGACAGTGACACTTTTATTTTAAAAAATCACTAGAGAAGAAGAAAAGAAGAGATACATTAAATGAGCAAGTAAAAATGAGTCATTACATAGATTACTACAAAACACAAGTAGGTGGAGGGTGAATATGAAAGTTTATGTTGGATCGTCGTATCAACGAGGTCATAGAACTGGAAGTTTTCTAGGTGGACTTTTTCGACGTGTGCTACCGATACTGGCATGTGGTGCGCGTACAATTGGCAAGGAGCCCCTTCGTAAAGGTGTTAACGTGTTAAATGATGTCGAAAATAAAATACCTCTCAAGTAGGCATTTAACGTTCGTTTCAAGGAATCTGGTCAAAAATTGAAAAAGGGAAGAGACTTGTTATAACTCATAAATCAAAGAAGAAGAAAAAGAAAGGAGCACAAAATACGAAATCTTAAAAGAAAATCAATAGTAGTAAAAAAAGAAAAAATAAAAAATCAAAGAAGAAACAAAAGCGTAAAGATAGTAGTGACAAAAATCGTTCAATTTTGGACATTTTTGGTGGTTAAAAAATACATTATTGTATAATGTCCTTTTTACACTCACATTCTAGCGAGTGTTTAAAAACTGAACTAGATCTTTTTTCTCTTCCACCAACTCAAACATCTATTGAGAGTTCGCAATGTGTCCATTACAAGTCCGTTTCATCGCTGACCGACGATTCGCCGATTGAATTTGTCATTCCAGGCCACGGAGAAGAATACATAGATCTCGCTCATACAATGCTCAGTATACGCATCAAATTGGAAACACCGACAGAAACTTCCGCAAATGCAAGAGGTTTGAAAAGTGTGAGTGTCATAAACAACTTGCTTCATTCGATGTTCAATCAGGTGGACGTATATTTCAATCAAAAACTCGTTTCTCCTCCAAACAATGCGTATGCGTACAGAGCGTACCTAGAAACATTTCAAAATTATGGTCCGGCTGCAAAAAGAGCCATCTGACTTCCGCTCTCTGGGCTACAGATACTGCAGGAAAAATAGAAGATTGGACCAGCAAAGATACAGGCATCGATATTCGTCGAGATTATTTTGGTGCAGGAACAACAAGAGATCTAATAGGTCATCTGCATTGCGACATTTTTAATCAAAACAAATTTCTTCTCAACGGAGTCGAGATGCGTCTTCGACTCGTATGTACAAAAGACGCTTTTTGCCTTATTGAACCTGTCAAAGCATGCAGTTTACACATTTTGGAAGTATCGCTCCTTGTTGGTCGTTCAAAAATAAGCCCCGGTATTTTACTAGCACACGCAAAAGCTCTATCGCAAGGAACAGCAAAATACCCTATATCGAGAGTCGAGGTCAAAGCGCTTACTATACGCGGAGGTATTCACGGTGAAGTTCTTGATAATGTTATTCTCGGACAGTTGCCTAAAAGAATAATTATCGGTTTCGTAGAGAACAGAGCTTTCAACGGTAATAGAGCACTTAATCCATTTAACTTTCAAAATTACAAGAATTATTTCTTATTTCTTTACATCGATGGTACACAAATACATTCGAAACCTCTGCGACCAGATTTTTCCCAAAAAAATCGTAAGCATGGATGTCTACGAATAGAGGTACGTTTTAAAGAACCATTAACAAACACCGTAAACTGTATAGTATATGTAGAATATGATAACGTTTTGGAAGTTGACTCTTCTAGACAAGTTATTGTTGACTTTGCAGGCTGATAAATTTTTTTTCTGCCTTTTATTTCTCGAAATTTCACGCACATATGACATCCTAATATACACATGTGTTTACTTAGGAGAGGTTTGGACAGGAAATGTCTTACCTTTTTACACTGTCACCGTCATCTCATAAAAATTCAGCTGTGTAAACATTGGAAAAAAGGCTTGAGAAAAAATTTGCCACATATGTCATCATATAAGCCTCTTTTTTTAAGTCCAAAAGTTTGCAAGGTGGTGATTATAATAAGGGATCTATGATGTGTAACGTGTCATAATAATCATAATCATAATCATCATATTTTTTAAATTTTAAGTGGGTATATCTTTTAATTTTTAAGCCTAATTTTACATTTTTTCAACTTATTAACCGGTTTTTCTACTTGTCATTAGATGTATTTTTTTTAATTTACTGAATAAATCTACTTTAATAGGTTTAAATGTAATCCTAATCTCTTTTATTTATCATCCCATTCCTTTATTAAATAAGCTTTATTATTAAAATTTAGACATTAAAAGATTCATATTTAAATTTAATTCCTAGTTAAAATCATTAGTGTATAGCCGTTGACTTTAATTTTTAGAAATGACGGCAGGGAATTCCCTTTTCTCGGAAATTTATCTCCAAACGTGTGTGCAAACATAAGATAGGCATACATACACGTGCTCGCTTTAGCTCGAGTCAGCAGAGATAGGTGAAGCATTTATGGGGGGAATATATGGCAGGGTGGGGGTAGTATCTTTCACGTGTTGCATCTCCCCCAGGGGTCAATGACCTTGCGGTTTTTTGGAGGGGGAAGCGCCAGTCTAGACAGCCGGCCACGGAGTGGGGATAGGCTGTCTGCCGCCCCATAGTTGTACCTTACTACTCATATGTTTCAAGGATCTCACATGGTACTGAGCTCACTTTGCACCATTTCTCAACTCAAAACAGTAATTGTATCAGTTATGATAAAGCATTGCACACTTAGAGTTTGACCATTTTAACAAGCGCGCGATATATATAATTGGCACAATCGCACTTGATACTAGCCTGTTTTTACCACTGTTGCTACCCTTAAACTGCAAGTGTTGCAGTTAATTAATAATATTGAGCCCTTAGCATTCGAAAGTTGCTTTTATTGGACGATATATGGCACAATAACACTTGACACTGATTTTATTTTAGCACAACTGCCACCTCAACCTATGTATATTGCAGTTAGTTAAAAATATTGACCGCTTAGCGTTTGATTGTTGCTGAAAGTCGGCGATATACATGATTGGCACAATAGCACTTGATACTGACCTTATTTAAGAATAATTGCTGCCCTCAAACTGTGAATGTTGCAAATAATTGAAAATATTAAGCGCTTCGCGTTCTTGCGTTGCGGGAAGCAGGTTGTTAATATGACTGTTATGACCGCACTTGATGCTGACGTTATTTTACCACCGCTGTTTCTCTCGAGCTGTGAGTTTTGGAGTTAATGTAAAATATTGAACGCTAAGCGTTCAGCTGTTGCAAAAAGCGCGCTGTGAGAATTATCGGGATAGACGGACGTAATGTCGATCACATTTTAATGTGTGATTCTTATTTTTTCGTTGTTTTTGCTCCTAATGCTTTGCAGATATATAATATGCACTGGTTTTGAGCGCTTGGTGCCGTGTATCGCTGAAACAGTCAATAAAACAAATTTTGAGAATATTTCATTGGCCCCTTATCACCTGCAATATTACCAGGTTTTAGCCAAAATCACCGAAAGACATTTTCCCATATATTGTGTGCGGGGTCCTTTGTTTATATTCATATTAAAAATATATATAGTTTTAAAAAGAGTTTATATGTATACAGGGTATCCAAAAAGACCCCGGTCAGCCAAATAAATCCTTACTTACAATTTTTTTTTGGAAATGTTTGCGGTCATTCTCAAACTAACTTCCAACGACGAATCCATTAGTGACCTTAGTTTTGACCTTGACTATGACGTTTATGCTTTTCCAGATTAGGAGTGCCCTAGAGATAATCTCAAGATCATTTAAACTTCAGGTCTGGTTTTTTTCGCAAGGTAGCTTGTGTATCATCCACTAACTCACTGTCATTTTCTCTTAGAATACTAGACTTACTTTTAGCGTTACCCAGGAACAACGACATGGACGTAGTAAATTCTGTTCCCTCTAGGGTGCTTGATTAGTGTGAGTCCCCTTGCCTCTCACGATTCGGGATGCTTGATTAGCATGAGTCCCCTTGCCTGTCACGAATTGGGCTGCTTGATTCGCGTGAGTCTCCTTGCTTCTCACGATTCAGGGTGCTTGATTAGCGTGAGTCCGCTTGCCTGTCACGATTCAGGGTACTTGATTAGCGTGAGTCCCCTTGCCTCTCACGATGGGGTGCCTGTTTATCTTCAATAGAGAATGAGATGTTCAATATTTTTAACGTAAGTGCTCGAACTGTTCTCCGTTTACTTCTTTAGAGTAAGCTAAACGGTGGTAGAAAGCCTTTACAGCATTCACAATCATTTCAGTTGGAATGAGAGCTGATGCGTCTATTATCCTTTAATGTAATTCTGCTAAGTTTTCAGGTTTTGTTTTGCACCATCTTGCTAAAACCATGTCTCATCAAAATTGTCTCCAGCAATCTCTCTTATTGCAGGAACTATTTGATTTCTAAGCATAGCTACATAATTTCGAGCATTTAAATTACCATCGATAAAAAATGATCCTATTATTCTATCACAAAATATTCCAGCCCAAACGTTGAGTTTTTGTGGATAATGCGATTTGTCTTCTCGTGCCCAATGAGGATTTGCATCTGCCCAATATCTACAATTATGCCTATTTAAGATTCCATCAAGTTAAAATGTCGCCTCGTCTGAGAAGACTGTATTGGATGGAAAAATAAAAAGGATAAATGCAAGAATAGATGTTTAACTAAATATGGAGTAGTTATATTTTCAGTACAAAAATGTGTTTATTTTATTTATTTATTATTTATTATACGCTTAGAAGGTAAGAACATTTTTTAAACAAAACAATACTGAAAAGAGTTTCCAACTAAGCAGTAGTCTTTTTAGCCAAAAAGGATGAAATTTCGACATTAGATGATTTTTTAACCCAAAAAAACGATTTGTCTACCAAACAGTTGAATTTTCAAACCGTAAATATGAATTTTCAACAGAAAAAGTTAATAATTGACCAAATATTTGATCTTTTAACATTAAACGACGAATTTTCCACAAAGCACTCCGATTTTCAATCGAAATTATGAATTTTGAACCATAAAGATTGACTTTCTTGTTTTTAACCAAATTTTCGAAATTTGAAGATAATAGTAAAATTCTATGTTCACATCCGAAAGCCTAAGTTTATAAATGATTCAAAAAACTTTTTCGAGGTCAAGATTTTTATTTAAATAAATTAAAACAATCTGTACAATGTGTTAATTATTTTAAATACTTTCGTTATTTCCGAGGCCTAAAATAACGTCTAAAAATGATTTTCAAAAATTCGTTATCTCTGGCACAATCTCAAAATGAACTAGATCATATAAACCGATAAATTGTATATATTTAAATGAAATTGAAAGGAAATGCTAATATAGGGCAGATATATAATAATTTTTAAATTGAGGTGATTGCTTACTTACAAGAACAAATGAATCGTGTGTATGTAACTTTGTGTCGTCTAAAACAAGTTGCTTAGCATTTTAATATTGTTCCTGTGACTGTAAAAGGAAAATATTTATGTTTGATCATGGCACAGGTTAAACTAGTAATTTTCATTAATATGAAACTATTTCTTTAGAAAACTCACCAACTTCCAGAATTGATACTAACAAGAGAAACTCACAATTGAATAAATGTGCAATTTCTTTTAGGTTTCATCTGTTAATTTGACAGGAAAATAAATATGACCTAAGCATACACCTCACGCTGTTACAAAAAGTGTCACTTTTGTCTACTGCGCAGAAAAAAGTGCAGTGCGATTTTTTGAAATGTTTGATGTTGAAGATAATATTTTTAGCACTACCCAGGCGCTAGATTTCAGATTTGAAGATCCTTCTCTTTTGATCCGATTTTTTTTTTAATTTAGAAATTAGAAAAATTAAAAATAATGTCAAAAATTTTGAAAATTTATTTTTTTATAGCAGAAAGACACTAATTCTTTTTTTTTTTTTTTAATTTTTTTGCTCCCAAACGTTCTCGCAAGTTAGAATGCGCCTAGGGCGCGCGATAGTTGGTTCTCGCGCTTCGCGCTCGATTATGTATTTACCTCGCGCTACGCGCTCTGTCTTTATATTTTCGCACATTCTTGCACAAACATTTTAAAATTAAGACTCAAAACATCCACCACTATAATTTTGTAGTTGTTAATTCTCTTTCGTTAAAAGAGCTTAGCTCGAGAGTTTGAGCGCACCTACGGCACGCGACTGATGGCAATCGCATTCCGCACTTGGTCTTAGCATTTATTTCGCATTCGGGCAGAGACCTGTTAAAATCAAAGGTGAACGGACCGACAACTGTAATTTTGTGATTTTGAACTATCTTTTGGCTTTAACGAACACATTCTCATCACGTATCTCGTGCTTCGCACTCGAATTTGTCCAACATGTCAACTTTTCTGCATTATATCATAGTCCTGTAGGGCTTTAAAAGCAAAGTTTTTCTTCTCTTGACTTTTTTTCATATCATGCGTTGTTTGGCTTAAAATCTTTATTTTAGTTTGTTTTTTGGATTTTAAAAATGCTCTAACTCTGACAATTTTCTTTTTATAGAAAAAAGTCAGAAAGATCAATTGTTTAAGTTTTAAAGTACCATGAATAACCGTGCATAGAATTTTTACATCTTGAAAAAATGTGGTTTCAAACTTTTTTTGTACGATTAAATTTGGAATTTTCAACTTTTTAACCAAATTGAAAAAGTTGTTCTTATAATCTTGTAGGGTCTTTTTTAAAAATCAACGTTTTTCTTCTCTAGACTTTTTTTCATATCATGCGTTATTTGGCTTCAAATGTTGATTTTCGTGTTTTTTTTTATTTTGTGAATGCTATAACTGTGGTAAATTTTGGTTTTATAAAAAAAGTCATCAGAATAAATTGTTCATCTGATTGAATGCTATGAATATCCGTACAGACAATTTTTGAATTTAAAAAAAGTGGTCTCAAAAATATTCAAAATACGCTCACTTTTTGAATTTTCACCCAAAATGTCTGGGTAACGAACTTGACCTTTATTTTAGGACACTAAAAGAGTATACCAATGGCCAATCCAATCTGTCGATTCTTTCGAAAGTTATCGTGCTAACCAACTAAAAATCTACAGACACACAGATACACACACTGCCAGACAAATTTGTAAAATCCTGTTTTTAAGATTTAGGGGGTCTCAAAACGTGGACATTTGACGAAAACGGGGGGGGGGGGCTGAAATTTGACACAATTCTAATACCTTCTCTTGACAAAAATGTAAAAAACAAATATTTTTGTCGAAAAATGTCTCATTTTTGTATTTGTACATGAAACTTGTTTTTAATATAAACAATTATAATCAGAAGAGAATTTTTTTATATAATATTATTTCGATTCCAATTTCTTGCAGTATAACTTGAAAAAACATGTATTCATGGAAAATCGTAGAAAAAAAGTTTTCAGCAAATAATTTGTTGATAACAAATTTTTTTGTATATTGTCTAATATTGGAATATCTTTAACTAATGCTATTTCATGAAACTTATAAAAAGTAAAAATTTATACAAAAAATTGATAATTCAATTCAAAAAATACTTAGAAATCTTATTACGTTTTTTCCAAATTTTTTTTGTCGAAATCGGTGAAGGTTTGTGGGATGTACGTTATTCTGAACCAAACAAGTCATTTTTCTTCCCAATATGCGTTATTTGGCTTAAAATGTTCAAAGAATTTACCAAAGGAAAATCCAATCAGTCAATTCTTTTGAAAGTTATCGTAATAACAAAAAAACCTTCCACGGACGGACAGGCAAATTCGTAAAAACCTGTTTTTCGGATTCAGGGGGTCTCAAAACGTGGACATTTGACAAAAAAAGGGGGGGAGGTCAAATTTTACACAAATCTAATACCTTCTCTTAATGAGAATGTATGAATTAATTAATTTGTTATGAATAATATTTCGGTAATTCTGTTTTTTGTTCGAATCGTGAAAAATAGCATTATGAACATTGTGAAAAAAGTAAATTTTTTGACGAGAAGAATAAGAAAATTCATAAACATTAGTTGTCAAGAGAATGTGCCCACGCATCGGGCTAATTCTTTTATTGTTAATATCGTCTTCACAATAAAAACACAAAATAATAATGCTATCAAAAAGTGATTCAAACCAAATTTGTAGATCTTTTTAAAATGCAGAACTTTTATCTAGCCATTTTTTCACCTATTTTTCACAGTTTAACCGCAAAATTTAATTTTTTATTTTCCATTATTTTTTGATGCTGTCAAAATTTTAATTTTTTATTTTTCAAAAAAATTCAAAAAAATTCAAAAAGTTTTTTAAACAGTCTTGTAGGGCATTAAAAAAGAAATATTTTTCTTCTCTCGACTTTTTTCTATATCGTGCGTTATTTGGCTAAAAAGGTTGATTTTCAAGAGTTTTTTTGAAATTTTGTAAATGCTATAACGCTGGTAAATATTGATTTTATAGAAAAAAGTCATCAGGATAAATTGTTCGTCTGATTAAATACTATGAATATCCGTACAAACAATATTTGAATTTCGAAAAAAAGTGGTCTCAAAAATTTTCAAAATACACTCACTTTTTGAATTTTCACCCAACATGGTTGGCTAACGAACTTGACCTTTATTCTAGGACTCTAAAATAGTATACCAAAGTCCAATCCAATCCGTCAATTCTTTAGAAAGTCATCGTGCTAACAAGCTAAAAATCTACAGGCTTAACACAACACACGCAGACAAATGCGTAAAAACCTGTTTTTCTGATTTAGGGGGCTTTAAAACGTGGACATTTGACAAAAACGAGGGGGTCAAATTTTAAACAAATCTAATACCTTCTCTTGATTAGAATGTAAAAATCAATTAATTTGTCATGCATATTGTTCTCTTAGTTTTTTTTATTGTTTGAATCAAAAATAGCATTAAGAACATTCAAAATAATTTTAAAAAGGTCAATTTTTTGAAAACCCACACATGAGACGAAAAATAAAAATAAAAAACATAAGTTGTGATGAGAATGTGCCTACACAGCGGACTGATTTTTTTATTGTTAATACAGCTTTTCACGATTAAAACACAAACTACGCATGCAATCAAAAAATGTTAAGAAACAAATCTATAGATCTTTTAAAACTGCATCATTTTTGTATTAACAATTTTTTACCTATTTTGCACAGCTTAACCGCAAAATGTAATTTTTTATTTTTTATTCTTTTTTTTTTTCTTTCAAAATTTGAATTTTCAAATTTAAAAAAAAAAATAAAAAATACGCTCATTTTTTGAATTTTCACCCAAAATGTTTGACTAACGAACTTGACCTTTATTTTAGGACACTAAAATAGTATACCAAAGGCCAATCCAATCTGTCAATTCTTTAGAAAGTTATCCTGCTACAAACTAAAAATCTACACACGCACTGACACACAGAGCCAAGCAGACACTTTCGTAAAAACCTGTTTTTCGGATTCAGGGGGCCTCAAAACGTGGATATTTGACAAAAACGAGGGGAGTCAAATTTTACACAAATCTAATACCTTTTCTTGATGAGAATGTAAAAAATTAAATGTAATAGACACGTATTTGTATTTTCTTTATAATGAGCCCAAGATGACATTTTTTTATAGAGCCGTTTTAAAGTTATGACATTTTTTTGTAGAAAAAAAACACTTTCATACATAAAAGAATATAGTTAACAAATTTGTACTTTTTATTGTTATTTTCAAAGCAACCTCCTAAATGCATATTCGTGGGGAGGGGCTCTATTTTATAGTTACGCCACTGAATTAAAGCTGGCGGAATTTTTTTTAATGGAAGCATCTACTTTAACAAAAATTTAAAAATTCTTTCCTATTCCTATAGTTTTTTGCCAGAAATCTTTTTTCTTAACTATTAACATTTTGATATATGCAAATGTTCCTTAGTGCTTTTTATATAACTTTCCAAATCCTGAACACGATATCTCAATCCGTGTAGACGTAGTGAAGGCAAACAGAAATGAATATATTCTACACAAAAATTTTATAAGCGTACTTGGTCACGTAGTAGCGAATTTATCAACGTTGAAAGTTTTTTTTTCTCCACTAGATATCGCTAAAAATTCTCAACAAATAATGACGCTTTATGTGTGTGCAGATACTTATTTGTTGATTTGCAACGAATTTATAAAAGTTATTATTTATGTTAATTTTTTAGAACGTTCAGACGATTTATTCCAAAATTTGTGCCAGTGCTCAACAAACGGGAATAAAAAATCTGAAATGCATCAAATGAAAAATTATCTGCAAAGTGCTACAACTCGAATGGTAATATTCGATTTTACCAATATATCAATAGAATTTCTTTGAAATTATAAACATATTGATGTTTACAAACGTTCTTTAGATCTTTTTATTTAATCTGTCAAATTTTAAACATGATATCTCAATCCGTTTGGATACAGTGAGCACCAAATAAATGAAAATAATTTTGCATATTTACATTCTCTCGGATAATTTGTTTCAAAATTATCACACAAAATAAATATACAAACCAAATTAATTGTCTTATTTTCTCAATATCAATTTTTGAGAGCGTTATATTATTGCCTTTGAACAAGGTGTACACGAAAAAAAATGTTCATAACTGGGCACTGGTTTCCCTGGCGGACCGAATGGAGCAGTCAACAGGCGTTATACGTCTTATTTTTTTTTTAAATTTTGCCGTTGCATAAAAAACGTTTGCGATTATTCCGTGACCTTCTATAGGGAATTTTAACGAAGAATCCGAATTTTAACAATTTAAAAGTTGATTTTGCATTTTTTTCGAGTTTTTTAAAAAGGAACCGAATGGAGACCCAATGGAGTCTTTACGTGTACTTTTTGCAGAGGCTCCATTCGATTCCTTCGGTCCGCCAGGGTTGGTCACGTGGTCACCGAAGAGCATAACCTTAAATTTTGAATTTTCACCCAAACTAGCTGGCTAACGAACTTAACCTTCAGTTTTTTACAATGAACAAGTATACTAAAGGTCAATTTCATAGATTAATTTTTTTTTAAGTTTCGTGCTCACATACAGGCATACAGACAGAAATACCTTCGGTGATTAGAATGTAAAAATGTATTTAAATCAAACATACGTGATAATTGAATCAAATTGATTTCTCTATGTCCAGGAAATCTAAGTTTAAGGGTATACAAAAAATTCGAGGTTTTAAAAAAGTTATGATTGCTCTAAATTTTGGAAATTCTCCTATAATATTAAAAATGAAGGGTATTAAAAGCTCTATTGTAAATTTTTACACGCATTTGTATACAACTTGTTTAATTGTACGTATTTAAGTATACAATTACATATATTCAATAAATTTGCAATTCTTCATATTTTTGTACCTTAATTTTTGATTTAACTGTTTTGGGATATTATTAACATATGCGCGAAATGTAAGATAAATGCTCGTGATATTAAAGAGAATTCTAATTTTATTTTAAAGCAAAACCAAATGTTCGTAAACATTTTTTCAACCATATAAGACAATTATAAAAATCCTTTTTCTCAAAATCAAATAGGCACGTGAATTTTCGTATAATCTCACATTATTCAACAAACACAATATATTTGTTAATAAACCTTTTTGCTGTATCTTTAAAAGGTTTCAAATTAAATTCTATTTTTGTATTTTATATAATGTCCTTAAAACAGCTAAAACTTTCATTTGTCAACATATATAGCCTTTGTTCAATTAAGATTGGAAAATGCGAGTAACTTTTAATATTCGAGAACGCTATATGTAAACTTACGTTCTGAATTTGCGGCTAGTGTTAATCTATAAACGCATTACATTAAAACCAATACTCTCGCGTGGGGTACTTATCAGCCCATGCAGTGGCTTATTTTCAGTTCCACAATTGCTCACCATTAAAACCTTAATTATATTCCAGCTTGTTCTAATACTGTCTCAATTTTCTTATACCTTAAAACAATCCCACTTTTCGTCTTTTTATCTTAAGCCGCTTTTGTTTGTGTAGCGAGATTAATAAGGGGGTAAGTTACAGGCTAGTGACCTATCATCAGAAATCAGGGTTCTTACAAACAACACTTTTTCTGAAATCCTTCATATTAATATTATATGTATAGGGCGTACAAACTGGTCTTCTTATAGAAATGTGTTAGCCTTGTCTCCCTGATGCCTCACAAAGTATTTTTCAAATACCAATACTTTATTCATTTTTTAGGTATAAGCATTCTCTTTAGTCAACCAGAAGACAAGGAGCCAAATTTGTTTTCTTTTTTATCACCACTATCTACTGATGTTTGGATGTACATGGCGACCGCGTACTTAGCTGTGTCCCTTATGCTGCTTTTCCAAGCCAGGTATGACCAAATTTCAAAACCAAATTTTTTTAATTTAAAATATTGATTGTTTATCATATTAGGATCGCAAAAACCCCGAACACCGAACAGTGGATTAGATCTAAACTGTCACTGTTAAAAATAGTCTATAGCCGTTAGCGTAACTCTTACTTCAAATTTCATTATTAAATTTTAGTTTAAGACATTATATTTTTTAGAGACTTATCGAGCTCGATTTTGGTTTATATGTATGCTTATGTCTAGAAACATTTACTTTTATCTGCCTCAAATGTATTTCAATAATTTGTATTATTATGAATAAACTTTAATTTCGAAGTGTGTATTATTGTGTAAGGTATACTGTAAAAATAGTTTTTAGTAGATTCATTGTCACATCTTCTCGAACGCAAAGGCAGAGCTGCCAGATCGTGGATGAAATTTACCCCCACCATACCTACCGTTTGGGAGCCGCAAAACAGAAAGTGCATGATTACCACTGTGAGTTCGTATGTAAGCCGAAAATGCACGATTCGACCTCGGAGTTCTGCTGTACGATGATTGCCGATCTGAAGGCTTCGGAAGACTTCGGTGGTCTTCTATTTATATCTTGCTCCCCATTTGAAAGAAATTGAAGAAATTGGCGATTTGGATCTTTTGCGTGATTCTTAATTTCATGCATATGTCGATTTTCAGGTTATGTTTTCCAGGTGTACATAATATGGATATATATAATCAAATAATCAAATACATAACTGAACAAAAAAATTTTTTTAATTGTTTTTAACATGATAGTAAAATTTTAAATAAAAAAATTACATTTTCACCCAAATAGCTAAATTGTATACTAAAAAAAGGCATTTCTAATAAAATACATGAACTTTGCACAAAAGAAATTTATTTTCCATGAAGACTAATTTTCTGAGCAAAAAATTAATGTTTCATCATAGTTAAATTTTCGATAACAAAGATTACTTTTCTACCAAGAAAGAAGAGTATTCAAAAAAATACAAAAAATTATAAATAAAAACGATCACTTTTCATTTAAACATAGAATAGTTAAATTTCCGGTTAAAAAAAATTAATTTTTAACCAAAAAGAAAATAAATTTTCTACAAAATAGTTACATTTTCAGAAAACAAATTGATCCAACTAATCGATGAATCAACAACCAAAAAAAAATATGAGAAAAAAAAAGTTAAAATTCTTTGAAATCGCTCGAAATTATTGAAATTAATTGAAAATTCGTTGGAATGTTTTAAAATATCCTGAAAAATGTTGAATCTTTTAAAACCGTTTGAAATTTTTGAAAGCTCTTGAAAATTCCTTATAAGTTTAAAAATACCTTAAAAGCTTCCAAAACCTTTAAAATCTCATACTGAATTATTGAAATCAATTGAAAATGCCTTGGAATCTATTAAAATATCCTAATATATATCAAATCCTTTAAAATCTCATATTAAA
>NC_046665.1:13100985-13108850 GCF_010883055.1 Belonocnema kinseyi | reverse complement strand
AATACCCTGAAATATTTAAAATCCTTAAAAAGCTCACACTAAATTATTAAAATAATTTGAAAATTACTTAAAATCTAATAAAATATCTTAAAATATATCAAATCCCTTAAAATTTCATTCTAAATTACTGTAATGAATTGAAAATTCCTTGCAATGTTTAAAATTCTCTAAAATTTTTCAAATACTTTACAATCTTTTGAAACACCTACAACTTATTTTTTTTAAGATTTATAAAGTATTTACATTTTTTTTAAATAACCCTTTTAAAATTGGTTTCATTCTCTGAAATTCCCATAAATTATGGAAATCAGTTGACAATTCCATGACATTTCAAAAAATATTCTCAAATATTTAAAATCCTTAAAAATATTTTTAAATCTTTGAAATGTGTTAAAGCGCTTGAAAATATCTTGACATTTGAAACATAACCTGACATATTTCAAATCCTTAAAAAGCTTAACTAAATTATTAAAATAATTTGAAAATAACTTGAAATCTATTAAAATATCCTAAAATATATCAAATTCCTTAAAATGTCATATTAAATTACTGTAATCTATTGACACTGGTCCTTAAATATATATTTGGATACCCCTAACAACATATCCAAAAGAGAACAAAATCGCTGTCAAGGAAAACTTTTGGGGGAGGAAAAACCGCCACCCTCAACAAAAAAAATTAGCTAAAACTCCCCAAATTACCGGTGCCCATCTACAAGGGTCCTTAAATGTGTCTCGGGATACCCCTAACGCCATATCCAAAAATAAAAAAAATTGCAGTCAAGGAAAACTTTCGGGGTGGAAAAACCGTCCCCTTAACGAAAAAAAATTGTTAAAATTCCCCAAATTAGAAGTGCCCCTCGACACAAGTCCTAAAATGCGTCTTGGAACACCCTTAATAACATACGCAAAAATGAAAAAAATAGCAGTCAAGGAAAACTTTTGAGGGTGGAAAAACCGCCACCTTTAACGAAAAAAATAGTTAAAATTCCCCAAATTACTGGTGCCCATGGACACAGGTCCCAAAATGTGTCTTTGGACACCCCTAACAAAAATATCCAAAAATGAAAAAAATCTCAGTCAATGAAACCTTTTAGGGGTGGAAAAACCATCACCCTTAACCAAAAAAAAGAAATATTAAAAATATCACAAATTACCGGCGCCCATCGGAACAGGTCTTTAAATTTGTCTTTGGATACCCCTAACGAGATATCCAAAAATAAAAAAAATCGCTGATAAGTAAAACTTTTGGAGGTGGAAAAACCGTCACCCTTAACGAATGAAAAATCTTTAAAATTCCCCAAATTACCGGTGCCCATCGACACTGGTCCTAAAATGTGTTCTTGGATACCCCAAACAATATATACAAAAATGAAAAAAATCGCAGTCAAGGAAAACTTATGAGGGTGGAAAAACCGTCATTCGTAACGAAACAAAAATCGTTAAAATTCCCCAAATTACCGGTGCCCATCGACAACCAGTCCTTAAATGTGTCCACGAATACCCTTAATAACATCCAAAAGTGAACAAAATCGATGTCAAGCGAAACTTTTGGGGGTGGAAAAAACCGTCACCCTTAACGAAAGAACTAATCGCTAAAATTCCCAAAATTACCAGTGCCCCTCGACAACGATCCTAAAATGTGTCTTTAAACACCCTTAACAACATATGCAAACATGAAAAAAATAGCTGTCAAGGAAAACTTTTGGGGGTGGAAAAGCCGCCATCCTTAACGAAAAAAATGTTAAAATTCCCCAAATTACCGTTGCCCATCGACACTGGTCCCAAAATGTGTCTTTGGACACTCCTAACAACATATCCAAAAACGAAAAAAATCTATGTCACGGAAAACTTTTACGGGTGGAAAAACCGTCACCCTTAACGAAAAAAAATCGTTAAGATTACACAAATTAACGGTGCCTATTGACAAAGGTCCTTAAATGTGTCTTTGGATACCCCTAACAACATGTCGAAAAATGAAAAAAATCGCAGTCAAGGAAAACTTTCGGGGGTGAAAAACCACCACCATAACAAAAAAAAAAAGAAATATTAAAAATATCCCAAATTACCGGCGCCCATCGGAACAGGTCTTTAAACTTGTCTTTGGATACCCCTAACGAGATATCCAAAAATGAAAAAAATCCCTGAAAAGAAAAACTTTTGGAGGTGGAAAAACCGTCACACTTAACGAAAAAAAAATCGTTAAAATTACCCAAGTTAGCGGTGCCCATTGAAACCGGTCCGAAAATGTGTCTTTGAACACCCTTAACAGCATATGCAAAAATGAAAAAAATAGCTGTCAAGGAAAACTTTTGGGGGTGGTAAAACCGTCACACTTAACGAAAAAAAACATCGATAAAATTACCCAAATTACCGGTGCCCATTGACCCCGGAAATAAATGTGCCTTCGGATACCCCTAACAACACATCCAAAAATGAAAATAATCGCACTCAAGGACAACTTTTGGGGGAGGAAAACCCGTCACCCTTAACGAAAAAAATCGTTAAAATTCCTCAAATTACAGGTGCCCCTCTACACCGGTCCTAAAATGTGTCTTTGAACACCCTTAACAACATATGCAAAAATCAAAAATGTAGCAGTCAAGGAAAACATTTGGGTGTGGAAAAACCGCCACCCTTAACGAAAAAAAGGTTAAAATTCTTCAAATTACCGGTGCCCATCGACACCGGTCCCAAAATGTGTCTTTCGACACCCCTAACAACATCCAAAAATAAAAAAGTCTATGTCAAGGAAAACTTTTAGGGGTGGAAAAACCGTCACACTTAACGAAAAAAAAATCGTTAACATTACCCAAATTAACGGTGCCCATTGACACCGGTCCTTAAATGTGTCTTTGGATACCCATAACAACATATCCAAGAATGAAAAAAATCGCAGTCAAGGAAAACCTTTGGGGGTTGAAAAACTACCACACTCAAACAAAAAAAAGAGATATTAAAAATATCCCAAATTACCGGTGCCCATCGGAACAGGTCTTTAAATTTGTCTTTGGATATCCCTAACGAGATATCCAAAACTGAAAAAAATCTTAGTTAAGAAAAACTTTTGGGGGTGGAAAAACCGTCAACCTTAACGAAAAAAAAATATTAAAAATTCCCCAAATTGCCAGTGCCCCTCGACAACAGTCCTAAAATGTGTCTTTGAACACCCTTAACAGCATATGCAAAAATGAAAAAAATAGCAGTCAAGGACAACTTTTGGGGGTGGAAAAGCCGCCACCCTTAACGAAAAAAAGGTTAAAATTCCCCAAATTACTGGTGTCCATCGACACCGGTCCCAAAATGTGTCTTTGGACACCCCAAACAACATATCTAAAAACGAAAAAAGTCTCAGTCAAGGAAAACTTTTGGGGGAGTGGAAAAACCGTCACCCTTAACGAAAAAAAATCGATAAAATTACCCAAGTTAACGGTGCCCATTGACACCGGTTCTTAGGTGTGTCTTTGGATACCCCTAACAAAATATCCAAAAATGAAAAAAATTGCAGTTAAGGAAAACTTGTGGGGTTGAAAAACCGCTACCCTCTACGAAAAAAAAAATATTAAAAATTTCCCAAATTATGAGTGCCCATCGACATTGGTCATAGAATGTGATCTTGGATACCCCTAACAACATATCGAAAAATGAAAAAAATCGCAGTCAAGGAAAACTTTTGGGGGTGGTAAAACCGTCATCCTTAACAAAAAAATATCGTTAAAATTACCCAACTTACCGGTGCCCATCGACACCGGTACTTAAAATGTGTCTTCGAACACCCTTATCAACATATCCAAAAGTGAAGAAAATCGCTGTCAAAGAAAATTTTGGGGGTGGAAATACCGCCACCCTTAACGAAAAAAAATAGTTAAAATTCCCCAAATTACCGGTGCTTATCGACACAGGTCCTTAAATGTGTCTTGGGATACCCCTAATGACATTTCCAAAAATGAAAAAAATTGCAATCAAGGAAAACTTTTGGGGGTGGCAACCGTCACCCTTAACGAAAAAAAATATTAAAAATTCCCCAAATTACCGGTGCCCATCGACACAGGTCATTAAATGTGTCTTGGGACACCCCTAACGACATATCCAAAAATGAAATAAATCGCAGTCAACGAAAATTTTTGGGGGTCGAAAAAACGTCACACTTAACGAAAAAAAAATCTTTTAAATTCCCTGAATTGCCGCTGCCCATCGACACCAGTCCTAAAATATGTCTTCGAATACCCTTAACAACATATCCAAAAGTAAAGAAAAACGCAGTCAAGGAAAACTATTGGGGGTGGAAAAACCGCCACCCTTAACGAAGAAAAATAGTTAAAATTCCCCAAATTACCAGTGCCCATTGACACCGGTCCCAAAATGTGTCTTTGGACACCCCTAACAACATATCGAAAAATGAAAAAAATCGAAGTCAAGGAAAACTTTTGGGGGAGGAAAACCGTCACCCTTAACGAATAAAAATCGTTAAAATTTCTCAGATTACCGATGCCCCTCGACACCGCTTCTAAAATGTATCTCTGAACACCATTAACAACATATCCAAAAATGAAAAAAATCGCAGTCAAGGAAAACTTTTGGGGGAGGAAAAACCGCCAACCTTAAAGAAAAAAATAGTTAAAATTCCCCAAATTACCGGTGCTCATCGACACAGGTCCTCGAATGTGTCTTGGGACACCCCTAACGACATATCCAAAAATGAAAAAATCGCAGTCAACGAAAATTTTTGGGGGTGGAAAAAACGTCACCCTTAACGAAAAAAAATCGTTTAAATTCCCCAAATTACCAGTGCCCCTAGACACCGGTACAAAAATGTGTCTTCGAACACGCTTAACAACATATACAAAATTGAACGAAATTGCTGTCAAGGAAAACTTTTGGGGGTGGAAAAACCGCCACCCTTAACGAAAAAATTTTTTTTTAATTCCCCGAATTCCCGGTGCCAATCGACCTACGTCCTAAAATGTGTCTTTGGATACCCCTAACGAGATATCCAAAAATGAAGAAATCGCAGTCAAGGAAAACTTTTGGTGGTGGAAAAACCGTCACCCTTAACAAAAGAAAAAATCGTTAATATTCCCCAAATTACCGGTGCCCATTGACACCGGTCCTTAAGTGTGTCTTTGGATACCTCTAACAACATATTCAAAAATAAAAAAAATCGCAGCCAAGGAAAACTTTTGGGGGTTGAAAAACCGCCACCCTGAACCAAAAAAAAAAAATATTAAAAATTCCCCAAATTACCGGTGCCCATCAATACAGGTCATAAAATGTGGTTTTGGATAACTCTAACAACATATCCAAAAATGAAAAAAATCGCAATCAAGGAAACCTTTCGGGGGTAGAAAAACTGTCAACCTTAACGAAAAAAATATTAAAAATTCCCCAAATTACCGGTGCCCATCGACACAGGTCATTAAATGTGTCTTGGGACACCCCTAACGACATATCCAAAAATGAAATAAATCGCAGTCAACGAAAATTTTTGGGGGTGGAAAAAACGTCACCCTTAACGAAAGAAAAATCGTTTAAATTCCCCAAATTACCAGTGCCCCTAGACACTGGTATAAAAATGTGCCTTCGAACACGCTTAACAACATATACAAAATTGAACGAAATTGCTGTCAAGGAAAACTTTTGGGGGTTGAAAAACCGCCACCCTGAACCAAAAAAAAAAAAATATTAAAAGTTCCCCAAATTACCGGTGCCCATCAATACAGGTCATAAAATGTGGTTTTGGATAACTCTAACAACATATCCAAAAATGAAAAAAATCGCAATCAAGGAAACCTTTCGGGGGTGGAAAAACTGTCAACCTTAACGAAAAAAATATAGTTAAAATTCCCCAAATTGCCGGTGCCTATCGACACAGGTCTTTAAGTGTGTCTTCGGATACCTCGCGCAACATGTCCAAAAATAAAAAAAATCGAATACAAGGAAAACTTTTGGGGGTGGAAAAACCGTCGACTTAACGAACAAAAAATTCGTTAAAATTCCGCACATTACTGGTGCCCATCGACAAGGTTCCTCAAATGTGTCTTTGGATACCCCTAACGACATATCCAAAAATGAAAAAATGGCAGTCAAGGAAAACTTTCGAGTGTGGAAAAACCGTCACCATTAACGAAAAAAAATCGTTAAAATTCCCCATATTATCGGTGCCCACCGACACCGGTCCTAAAATGTGTCTTCGAAAACCCGTAAAACATATCCAATAGTTAACAAAATCGCAGTCAAGGAAAACTTTTGGGGGTGGAAAAACCGCTACCCGTGACGAAAAAAATAGTTAAAATCCCCCAAATTACCGGTGCTCATCGACAACGATCCCAAAATGTGTCTTTGGACACCCCTAACAACACATCCAAAAATGAAAAAATCGCAGTCAAGGAAAACTTTTGGGGTTGGAGAAACCGTCACCCTTAACGAAAAAAAAAATCGTTAAAATTCCCCAAATTATCGGTGCCCATCCACACCGGTCCTAAAATGAGTCTTCGAAAACCCGTAACAACATATCCAAAAGTAAACAAAATCGCAGTCAAGGAAAACTTTTGGGGGTTGAAAAACCGCCATCCTGAAACAAACAAAAAAAATATTAAAAATTCCCCAAATTGCCGGTGCCCATCGACACCGGTCCTAAAATGTGACTTCGAACACCCTTAACAACATATCCAAAAGTGAACAAAATCGCAGTCAAGGAAAACATTTGGGGGCGGAAAAACCGTCACCCTTGACGAAAAAAAATAGTTAAAATTCTCCAAATTACCAGTGCCCATCGACACATATTATAAAATGTGATTTTGGATACCCCTAACAACATATCCAAAAATGAAAAAAACGCATTGAAGGAAAACGTTTAGGGGTGGATAAACCGTCACCCTTGACGAAAAAAAATCGTTAAAATTCCCCAAATTACCGGTGCCCATCGACACAGGTCATAAAATATGGTTTTGGATAACTCTAACAACTTATCCAAAAATGAAAAAAATCGCAGTCAAGGAAACCTTTTGTGGGTGGAAAAACTGTCAACTTTTACGAAAAAAAAATAGTTAAAATTCCCCAAATTGCCGGTGCCTATCGACACTGGTCTCAAAATGTGTCTTTGGACACCCCTAACAACACATCCAAAAATGAAAAAATCGCAGTCAAGGAAAACATTTGGGGGTGGAAAAACCGTCACCCTTGACGAAAAAAATAGTTAAAATTCCCCAAATTACCAGTGCCCATCGACACATATTGTAAAATGTGATTTTGGATACCCCTAACAACATATCCAAAAATGAAAAAATCGCAGTGAAGGAAAACGTTTGGGGGTGGATAAACCGTCACCCTTGACGAAAAGAAATCGTTAAAATTCCCCAAATTACCGGTGCCCATCGACACAGGTCATAAAATATGGTTTTGTATAACTCTAACAACTTATCCAAAAATGAAAAAATCGCAGTCAAGGAAACCTTTTGTGGGTGGAAAAACCGTTACACTTAACGAAAAAAAATCGTTGAAATTCCCCAAATTACCGGTGCCTATCGACACTGGTCTGTAAGTGTGTCTTTGGATACCCCGCGCAGCATATCCAAAAATAAAAAAAATCGAATACAAGGAAAACTTTTGGGGGTGGAAAAACCGTCAAATTAACGAACAAAAAAATCGTTAAAATTCCGCAAATTACTGGTGCCCGTCGACAAGGTTCCTCAAATGTGTCTTTGGATACCCCTAACAACATATGCAAAAACGAAAAAAAGCGCAGTCAAGGAAAACTTTTGAGGGTGGAAAAATTGTCACCCTTAACGAAAAAAATAGTTAAAATTCCTCAATTTACAGGTGCCCATCGACTTAGGTCCTAAAATGTGTCTTTGAATACCCCCAACA
>NC_046665.1:13081605-13100885 GCF_010883055.1 Belonocnema kinseyi | reverse complement strand
AATTTCCCAAATTATCGGTGCCCATCGACACCTATCCTAAAATGTGTCTTCGAACGCCCTTAACGACATATCCAAAAGTGAACAAAATCGCAGTCAAGGAAAGCTTTTTGGGGTGGAAAAACTGCCACCCGTAACAAAAGGAATAGTTAAAATTCCCCAAATTACCGGTTCCCATCGACACATGTCCTAAAATGTGTATCTGGATACCCCTAACGACATATACAAAAATGAAAAAAATCGCAGTCAAGGAAAACTGTTGGGGGTGGAAAAACCGCCACCCTTAGCCAAAAAAAATAGTTAAAATTCCCAAATTTACCGGTGCTAATCGACACAGATCTTGTAATGTGTCCTTGTATACCCCTAACATATCCAAAAATGAAGAAATCGCAGTCAAGGAAAACTTTTGAGGGTGGAAGAACTGTCACCCTTAACGAAAAAAAAATCGTTAACATACCCCAAAATACCAGTGCCCATTGACACCCTTCCGAAAATTTGTCCTGGAACGACCGTAACAACATATCCCAAAATGAAAGTATTGCAGTCAAGGAAAACTTTTGTGCGTGGAAAAACCGTCACCCTTAACGAAAAAAAAATCGTTAAAATTCCCCAAATTACCGGTGCCCATCGACTCCGGTACTAAAATGTGTCTTCGATCAACCTTAACAACATATCCAAAAGTGGACAAAATCGCTGACAAGGAAAACTTTTGAGGGCGGAGAAGCCGTCACCCTTAACGAAAAGAAATCGTTAAAATTCCCAAAATTACCGGTGCCCATCGACACAGGTCCTAAAATGTGTCCTTGGATACCTCTAAAAACATATCCAAAAATGAAAAAAATCGCGGTCAAGGAAAACTTTTTGGGGTGGAAAAAGTTTCACCCTTATGGAAAAAAAATCGTTAAAATTCCCCAATTCACCGGTCTCCATCGAAACAGCTCCTAAAATGTGTCCTCGGATACCCCTAACAACATATCCAAAAACGAAAAAAATCGCAGTCAAGGAAAACTTTTGGGGGTGGAATAACCGTTACACTTAACGAAAAAAAATCGTTAAAGTTCACCAAATTACCGGTGCCTATCGACACAGGTCTTAAAGTGTGTTTTTGGATACCCCTAGCAACATATCCAAAAATAAAAAAAAACGTATTTGAGGAAAACTTTTGGCACCGGTAATTTGGGGAAATTTAACGATTTATTTTTCGTTAAGGGTGACGGTTTTTCCACCCCCAAAAGTTTTCCTTGACTGCAATTTTTTCAATTTTTGAATATGTTGTTAGGGGTATCCAAAGACACATTTTAGGACTTGCGTCGATGGGCACCAGTAATTGAGTGAATTTCAGCGATTTTTTTTTCGTTAAGGGTGACATTTTTTCGACCCCCAAAAGTTTTCCTTGACTGCGATTTTTTTCATTTTTGAATCTGTTGTTAGGGGTATCCAAAGACACATTATAGGACCTGTTTCGATGGGCACCGGTAATTTGGGAATTTTAACGATTTTTTTGTCGTTAATGTTGACAGTTTTTCCACCCCCAAAAGCTTTCCTTGGCTGCGATTTTTTTCATTTTTGGATATGTTGTTAGAGCTATCGAAAGACACATTCTGGGACCTGTGTCGAGGGGCACCGGTAATTTGGGGAATTTGAACGATTTTTTTTCGTTAAGTGTGACCGTTTTTCCACTCCCAAAAGTTTTCCTTGACTGTAATTTATTTTATTTTTGTATATGTTGTTAGGAATATCCAAAGACACGTTTTGGGACCGGTGTCGTAGGGCACCGGTTATTTGGGGAATTTTAACGATTTTTTTTTCGTTAAGGGTGACTATTTTTCCACCCTCAAAAGTTTTCCTTCGCTGCGATTTTCTTTATTTTTGAATATGTTGCTAGGGGTGTCCAAAGACACATTTTGATGACCGGTCTCAATGGTTGCTCTCAATCAGGATGATTGTAAATGAAACCATTTAAACTGGTTTTTGCACTGATTTGAATCATTATTAATAATAATAATTTTACACTAATTCTTTCGTATGGGAATACGCAAATGGAAATTCGCAAATGCAAGTTTTTCAGTTTGTCATTCGCACATGACAGTTTTCATATTCAAGGGCCAGTCGGCCGTCAACGCTTTTAATTTTAAATGTCAACCTTCCCTTGCCCGTTTCCCCTTTCAGCCGCTGTCGACCTCAGCAGGCGTTTAATTGTTCTACGAACTGAATATAATCATAATGGTACGCGGCCGTCTACTTCCCATTGCGTTAACCGCTCCTGATTCTCGTAATAAATCTGTGTAATTTAAATTTTTTGCAACTCTATTAAACATCGATTTTAGTTTACTTTGGAGGATCGGCGATTTTCTGTTAATAAAGTTATAGGATTTGAAGGTATGTTCCTCAATGTTAACATTTCGATTGTTATGGCCACTGCATAAAGAGGGTTAAAATATTTGTCTCCGATTCATTTGGAACTTCTTCGGAATCCGTCTGATTTATTCAGAACAGTTTTTCATGCGTTTGGATTCATTCGATTCGAATTTTCGAGAGAACCTGCCTATGTGAAAAATCTATTGGTAATTGACCGAGAATCTGCCGGGAGTTTACTCTCGGGAGTCGAACGGCAAACTTTTGGAACATTCTACTAATGTGCCAGCTGCATAAAATATATCTGCCCTGGAGAAGTTTGTTTTGCCTAGTCAACCGTGCAATCGGTTCCTGGAGTACAAGATATCAAACCCGTACATCACGTGTACTAAATACATCTTCTCTGAGAAAGATTGTTTCTACGAGTACTTAAGTGTTCCTGAAATTTGTTCCTTGAGGAAAATACATTCGTTCCTCTCCCAAATGTACTAAATACATCCTTTCTAAGGAATTTTCGTTTTACAAGTACTTAAATGTCCCTGTAGTCAGTTAATTGACGACAGGACATTCAACATGAGCACCAGGTGTATAAAGTACATCGCCTCCAGCGAAGTTTATTTCTACGAGTACTTAAGGGTTCCTTTAATCGGTTTCTCCAGGAAAAGACATGTTACCCTTGCACCAGTGGTACTAAAGAGATGTTCTTACACATGTTCACAAAAAAAGCGAAAATAACGCGATATAGGAAAAAGTGTCAAAAGATTTTTTTATAACTTTTCTAGAGAACTCATTTTAGCTCTTCACTTTCTTCGTATCTTGTATTGTTTTGACAAGGAACGTGAATTTTAATTTTGTAGAAAGAAATTCTCTCTTCTCTTTAAGAAGCGACCACTGGTTAGACTATCGTGGAAAATACTTTTTACATCAGGACGAATCTATGAAAAATCGAGGGAGAAAAACCCGAATAAAAATAATTCGTCTTGGCAAAGTCTTCATCTAAGACATAGCCACAATAGAGCCAAAACTTTTTCTCAAGCCAAACTGAAGAACACCGACAACAAAAAGCTCTAAAGACCTCCGAGGGTCATTACTAATCCGCTTTAAACTTTACAAAATTTTAATAATATTTATCTCTATGATATTTATCTTTAAGAAATTAATAATTTTGTTAAACTGTAATAATTATGTTCTTTGGATGGCGAATCTAAAAATGTTATTCATTTTTTCCTATCGCCAACAATTTACTAGACACTTATAGAAAATCGCAGTTTTAATCTTGTTATTGAAGATTGGATATGCTTCTAGCTCTTGAGACTGAGAGGTTCCGAATTTCAAATAAGCAAATCATTTATTACGAAATTGAAAGTTCTATCAGTCGTAAGACTTTCATCCTTAGCAGATGCAAACTGTTTGGCCTCAGGGATAAACTTCCGAAAAGCGCTTACCTCCAATTAATTCCAAACTTCCCATACCTATGTATTTCGACGCGCTGATCATGAGTGTGATATTAAATTACCTGAAAATTTGATTTTTAAAGAAAAATCCCTCAAAAAAACTAGAAATTTGACGTTTTTCTGTTTATTTCAGTCAATAATAAAAATTTACAAAAGAGTTTTAAATAAAAGTCATAGCTCTTTCAGTAAACCACATTTTATTTTGAATATGCTGATACCTTAACGTGGACAGTTCTGTGACTAGTCATAGGTGTTCCTACCTGCTCCATGAGACGCTAGAAAAAGGGTCGTCTGTAACCTAATTTATTTCTGTGACCATTCGCAGACGTACTTTACCACCCATATGACACGTTGGAAAGTTATTTCTGTGGTCAGTCATAAGGGAATAGGGATGCCTTCTCGCCCTCTCCATGACTCGTTGGAAAGAATGTTGTGTGTGACATAAGTTCTGTCTGCAGCCAGGCATAGGGGTACCTTGCCGCCCCTATAATACGTTGAAGAGGGGGTCGTGTCTGACCTAAGTTCATTTTGTGGCTAATCATTGGAGAACATTCCCGTCCACTATCACCCGTTGGAAAGGGGTCGTGTGTAACATTGGTTATTTCTGTGGCCGACGGTATGGGTGCTATCCCGCCTTCAGAAGGCATTGGAAAGGGGGTCATGTGTGACCTAAGTTATTTCTGTGACCAGACATAAGAGTGCCTTTTCACCCCCATAAGATGTTGGAAAGGGGATCGTGTGTGACCTAAGTTATTTCTGTGGCCAGTCGTACGGGACCCTTCCCACCCTCTATGGTACGTTAAAAAGAAGGCCTTGTGTGACATAAGTTATTTCTGTGGCCACTCATAGGGGTGTCTTCCCGCCAAATGAGACGTTAGAATGGGTGCCGTGTGTGACGTAAGTTATTTCTGTGATCAGTCATAGGAATGCCTTCCCGCCCCTGTGAGACGTTGAAAAGGGGTTCGTGTGTGTCTTAAGTTATTTTTGAAGTTTTCTTGAAAACTGTTAGCCGTAGGGTAAAAACATACATAGGGTGCTGCGAAAGTTTTGCAACACAGACGAACCTTCTATAGTTTTTCAAAGTACTTTCCACGGCAGTGAATACACTTTTCCATACGTCGAAACCAGCCATCGAACCAACCCTGCCACTTTTCTTCTGGGAGATCTGCACACTCTTGGTCCCACGCCGTCAAAAGCTCAGTTTCGTTAATAAATCGACGCCCTTTTAGTTGTTCTTTTACTTCCGGAAACAAACCAAAGTCACAGGGAGCAAGATCTGGACTCTAAGGAGGGTCATCTATAATAGTCAGTCCAGATTTGACCAAAAAAGCTACTGTGGCCTTCGCTCTGTAAGCCAGTGCATTGTCGTGGTGGAATAGCCAGGTGCTGAGTCGAGATTTCGGCCTGATGTTTTTGAGTTGTTTTATGACTTGGGGTAAACATACCTATCGACTCTATCTACAATAACGCGTTTTCCAATGAATATTGCAATCATTCTTTTGTTTACAGATCAAGACTTCCGCACCTCCGCTAGAGCATCCTCATCCTCAAACAGCAAGATCTTGTTTTGTGATTTTCTTCGAACGTCATAATAATGCATCCAGGTTTCGTTGCCTGTTATAATTCTATTCATATCCCGAGAAGATCTCGATTTAAATCTTTTTAGCAGTTTTTGGCACCACTCTACTCTTGCTGCCATTTCCTCCTCCGTCAAAGCATGTGGTACCCATAGAGTACAAACCTTCCTAACATGTAAATGTTCATGCAGAATTCGATGGAATGCTAGTGCACTAATGTGTAACATTTGGTCTATCTGCCGGTACGTGATTCTTCTATTATCATTCAGTAGATTATTCATAGACGCAATGTTTTCCGAAGTCACCACTTTCAGCGGTCGACCTGAGCGCAAGTCGTTCGCGAGACCTTAATTTGCTCTTTCGAACAGTTTGTACCATCATAAAATTGTTGAGAGGTGCGGACAATCTTTACCCAATACCAGAGACATTTCCTCAGAACTTTTGTCTTCACTTAAACCGCGAAAAAAGTTGTATCGAAATATCGCACGATATTTTTCTTCTGTCTACGACGCCATTTCTCAATCGTTCCGGACTGCATGCTTAGACTGTACTGAGACCTCAGTCAACAGGTTTCCTCTTCCTACCTAATTTTTGACGCTCTTTCTAATGACGCAAGGATCATCTCTCTTCTTCCAATATGTTTCGCGTATTGCAAAACGTTCGTAGCGCCCTATGTATTAAATATAAAATATGTATTTTTAAAAGATCTACAGGTTCTGTTTGAGCTTCGCAAATTTTTATTATTTACTGAAATAAACGGAAAACGTGCTATTTTTATCGTTTTTGTGCGTATTGACCTTGAAAATTAAATTAGTGGGTATTTACACTATAATATTCGTGATCAGCGCGTCAAAATACATAGGTATACAAATTATAAAATTAATCGGAGGTAAGCTCTTATTTAAAAGTCGTAATAGTATATTTTGCCGTAATTGCGGAAAGTAGGTAGTTCTACACGAGTTTGATGGTGGCTGTACGAGCGAGAGGCGAATCTATGGGTAGTTGCAGGCGAGTTAGAGAGGAGATGGAAACGATCCAAAGATGAGCCGATGGCTGTAGTGAATGTTGGGTTGGTTGCAGTGATGTGCCCCGAGCTCGCCATCTATCCGAAGAAGCAGGTAGTGCCAAATGCTGACTGTTAATGTCTATTGACGCCTTGCAGCTAAACTTGGTCCAGTTTTTATGTTTAATAATCGCGGTTTTTTCATTTCATGTTAGATAATGTTATTCATTGAACTTTTTCACAAGGATAATGTAATGAAAAATATCGTTTGTGGCAGGTGCGAAACGCTGATGTCGTTCGTATGTGAATTTCCCATCAAAATTAACAAAATCAGCCTTGTTTCGCAACTTGACACACAAATAACTATATCGTAACTGATTTTTACAACCGTTATAGATTTATTCATTTGAAGCATACTATACATGCCTCGAAAAGCGAACGTTTCATGCAACAGTTACAAAAAATACATTTCATAAATTTTTACTAAAGTTTAAGTATTGCTTTGTTCTAGGCTCTAATTGAAAGAGCTTTAAAAGTAAATTTTAAATTATAACGTGTTCTAAATGTTTAAATGCAGGGTATATTCTAAAGATTTTTTAGAACTGCTCGACCTGACAGTATAAGATTTTAAAAAAACGTCCAAGATCTCGTAATCAGGCTCGCACAACTTGCAACTTACTATCTATGTATTTTTAATCTCAGAGCCAAATTATGTCTCAATCTTATTTGCGCCCGGCGCTATGAGCGCACACTTGCGTCATACACTTCGCACATGTCTTGCGACAAAATACCCCCTATACATCGCGCGTACATCTTGTTTTGTGCGAATTTAGTTATATGGGCAGGAGTGACTTCAGAGAGCGTATTAAAATAAGAATCACATATTTTACATCTGACTATTAATTATATTTAGCATCGATCATTTTTGGGGTAGAAATTATGTTGAACGATATTGTCAAAATCACGACAATTCAGACTTTCTATAAAGAAACAAAGTCAAACACACAAGACCATCAATTCGAAAACATTTAGACAGTTCAATTAAACTCACCGATTTTTAATACGATTTTTTCTAATAATTAAATTCAGGGGATAAAATTTATAAGAAAACTAATTTAGGTACAATTCTGCCTGTTCTTTAACTGAATAACCTTAGATTCGAAAGTGAAAACGAATAGATTCATCCACTAATTTTTATTTTTTTTATTTTTGCATGTTAAAGTACCTACATGATATAAAGTCACTAATAATACCAGTATAGTGTACAAAAAACTTTTTTCTAATTTATTTATGAAGAAGAAAAATGTGTACACATTTCTAATTGCTATTTCTATTGCTCTCATTCTGCCATCATGATGTGACGTAGTACGCCTTCAAAAGCTTGCAAATAAGCCGGGCGATTGATATTTTTCCATACACATGCAAAGAAACCAGCGCCAAAATTGGTGTTTTATACCTAAATGTAAAGAAGAATTTGTCAGAAATCAAGAGAAATTATTTATATCTATACCGTAAGTTCAGGAAAGAAACTTGATGCAAAATTGTTGAGCGTGACATCTTCTCTATATTTTTAATGTCAACATTATAAAGCGTATAATTATAAGTTTTATAACAATTTTATAAAATAATTTATTACAAAAAAGCGAGGTTAGATTTTCTGGATGCAATATTGTATAGATCGCATTTTACGATTCACAATTATCATTCATAATTAATAAGCTGATTCATGAAAATAAATGTTTCAAAGAGTTAACGTCATTTATCCCACTTACTTATTTTTTCGTTTTTATTCCTTCGTCTCAGTAAGGTCGAAATTAGAACACATAGAAAAAAACTCACTGATAAGTGTAATCACTTTTAGAAAATTATCTCAACTAGTTTTAAAGTAACCCCGTATACTGATTATTTCTAAAAAAAAAACTTTTCAGCTAAGAATTGCTGCTTCTTAATTATTTGGATTGTTTTTATGAAACTGATAACCCAGATAACAAAATGCGCAAATTGTGCGACACACGTGCGTCACATGCGTGCTGGTTTTATAGCACGTCGTGCATGCGGGGGCTCACACATATGGGGCATTATTTTTGAAGTGAGCCCGCCTTAAAATTTTAAGTTTTCAGATCGAATTTTTATATTAGGTGGAGTTATTGTCCTATTGGATAAGATGGCTCATACCAAATTTTAGCTACATCAAAAAATTAGTTTGCGCTTGCGCAAAGGCGGAAGTTCGGACAACATCTCGCGCACCGTAGGCTTTAAATGCCTATACCTATTCTCTACTATAAGCAAATTTCTTTTATATGAGCTCATTGGATTCGTATTTTTACGCACTTTTTGATAAAAACAAACAAATAATTTCAAACGCAAAATTTGACCCAAATTTTTCAAAATAAAAAATAAAATAAATTTTTTGTCAACATTGGACCATTTTCATTTTTCTATAAATAGGCTTAAAAAGAATCTTATTTTATATACTTAAATCTCTAACGAGCTGGAGAGTGAATATCCTGGAGTGTAATAACAAAGAAGAAATCTAAACCTTTTATTATATTTCTGCTTCATTTCGAACATATTTTTGTTCGAAGTGGCTGAAAAATTACAAATTATAACATGTGGAAAAATGTGCTTAGTGAGCTTCTGAATTGCAGTTGAAAACACGAAAGTTTATATTTATAGTTTTAAAATTTCCCGCGAATATTTGAAACTTCGCATGTTACCTGATGGGTGACAAATATTGAATTTACTCGCAAAGAAGCACTGCAAGGGTGAAGACCTAATTCAAAAATATTATTGATCTCAGCGATTTTTCATGAAGCCGAAATTTTGAAGGTAAGTGCATATGCCTTAAGTAATTTTAGTTTCATTGAATTCAGGTCTAGTATCTTCAATAAAAATATAACTGACATTATTTTATTAGGGTTCCAAAAATTAATTTTAAAAATAAATGTGTAAATCTTTCTCAGGTACAAAATCATGCAAAATCAAATGCACTAAGAACTTTATCGTCTAGTATAAGAAAGATGTTTCCAGAAATTGGAAAAAAAAATGATTTTTCGACATTGCAGAAAACGATTTAGTCAATTGGATACACAGTCAGTTCTAAATGAATTTAACCTTACTGAGAGTGATGAAGCACAAATAGATGCTAGTGATGAAGGACAAGTAGAAAAAATGGACAATGATGGGCCTGCAGGAAATTAATGAAGGAATTTAATAAATTTGAACAGCAAGTTATAAAAGCCAAGAATATTGTGGCTAAAAAAAATCTTGACATCACCCGATCCAAAATTGGGAAAAAAATGGGCAGCGGTTGAATTCAAAAGGTTTAAAACAGTTGACTGAAAATTGCGGCATCCTTTTAAAAGATTATGATGATGGTTTTAAGTTTATTACTTGCAAAAGTCTTTCAGATGCCTGCTATTTGACCGAATGTAAATCTTGCTCCAAGTTAGACACACTAAAAGAATATCTTATCCAAATTTTTAATGGAAATGATTATTTCGTAGAAGTCTTCTGTAACCAATTTTTAAGCTCAAATCCCATTTATTTAATGCAAAACAACAATCACAGGTTATAAAAGAGCATAAAAATAAGCTACAAGAGGGTGAGTTCTTGATTGAATTTGATTTTGCGGAGAATTCAGCTTTCGCTGTGCAAAATGCTATCTAATCCCAATATTGGAATAATGATGAGACAACCATATTTACTGTAGTTATATACCAAATAAAAAATAACGAGCAAAAACATATAAGTATGACCATCTTATCTGACAATTTAAGCCATGATACTGTTGCCGTATACCACTATCAGACTCTAAACATTGTGCACTTACAAAAAAAAATTTCACCGAAACAATTTTTTTTACTTTACTGATGGAGCGAGACAGTATTTTAAAAACAAGTAGAGCTTTGAAAACTTTTTGCACTATGAACAAGATTTTGACATTCCTGCAGCATGGTACTTTCATGCCACTGTCCATGGCAAAGGGACATGTGATGATATTGACGAAAATCTGAAACGACTAACAGCAAAAGCTAGCTTACAGCGTTCATCGGAGAACCAGATTCTAAATGCTTATGCTTTATTTGCATAGGCAACCAAAAGTCTCAAAGAAACGGTTATACCATATATTTCCAAGGAAACTCACTCTGAGATGATCTTAAAACTTCAAGAAAGATATAATAAAGCGATTGCGATTACCGACACAAAAATATATCATGTTTTCCTTCCAAGTAACGAAGGCCAAATCATTGGTAAAAGTACTGGATTTTCTATGGATTTTTTCGAAAAGCCCAAAAAGAAAAAGGTAAAAATATTTTCAAAAAAGGAAAAACCTACAGAGAAAAGTATGTGCGCGTAGACGATGAAGTATCGTTCAAGTAGAAATTCAGAAGTCGCATTGAGCTTCATTCTAGCCTCGATCCATAACTTCTTTTTGGAGAGATTTTAGTACTTAAAATAAGGTTTATTTAGAGCCTATTTATAGAAAAATAAAACTGGTCCTAAGTTGAAAACAAATATTTTATTGTTTATTTTGAAAAATTTTGGTAAAATTTTGAGTTTGAAAATGTTTGTTTATTTTTGTCGAAAGTGCGTAAAAATACGAATCCAACGACCAAAATATACAAATAATTTGCCTATAGTAGATAAAAATTATAGGCGTTCAAGGCCTATGGTGCGCGAGCTGTAGTCCAAAATTTCACCTTCACACATGCGATTTTTAGGTGGGGTCAATTGAGAAATAATGCCCCACAGTCCTCCTCATATGCGGGACAGGGTGGTCACATAACATGCGGGTAGCACGTCGTGCGGGCCAACATTTAGAGCTTACAGAGAATAATAATATTTCCATTTTAATTTTTAAATAAAGAGCAACTAATTTATCATGAACGTATTTTTTATCAAAAATATTCTGCAGAACTTGCAAAATTTCTCCAGAATTTACAGAATTTTCAGTAATTTCATAATTTTACGTATATTTTCTGTAATGTTTACTGAACTTATGTAAAGTTGATATTTTCAAACTGTTAAATAATAAAAATTTCTCTAAATTTGATAGAAAGTATCCATAAATTGAATAAATTAGTAATAATTCTATGAGATTGACAGATAATTTGTACATTTCAATCACTCATAAAACTATTGGGTAACATTTCACAAATCTAAATATAGCTATATATTTTTTAATATAACAAAACTTATTATGGTGCTGTGAGTATTGCAAAATTTGTGATGCATTTTAATATTCGATGTTTGAATACAAGAAAACAGTCTTAGATTGCCAATGCAGTTTCGACCTGTGTATAAAGGAGTGCTACATACTTGACCGGTTAAGAGCTGAAACATTTCAAATAATTTCTACGTTTACTGGTTTAACCATTCAACCTGTAGAGAAGTTCATTCTGTTAAAGTTACAATCGTTTTCAACTTATTTTCTAGTCAGTTAAACGTTTATTTTTCGGCCTGCCGGCCTTAAAATATTGACTTGCTTAACCTTCCAGGTTTTACAGAATTTTCTTACTACTACCTCTTAAAACTAAGCATCCAACCTAACTTATCTCTGAGCCACTCGGTTTTATAGCCTGGCCTTCCTCGCTTCGCATCGCACGCATGTCGCTACTTTCTCGCTTTGCCTCCTATTGTCAGTCTTTGTTTCCTTCTCTTCTTCTTCATCTTACCCAACACCCCTTTCACTCATGCTACTGCCCCCCCCCCCTTCATGCAACAATACCTACATGCGTATCAGACTCCTTTCCACCTCATCACGCTGCTACAACCAGTGCTACACTTTGGCAAGCTCCTTCCCGCACAGTTCACACATCCTCTTCTCTCTAGAAAGCCCGAAACTATCACAAACCTCTATGCCTCCTCTAGTATACGTGTGCATTGTATGTTATTGAGATAAGGATTACGCGCGTTGAATAAAGTGGTGTGATCTAAAATGTGACTAATTATTGAAGACTACCACAGTGATTACGAGGATAAATTAAACTTAAAATACGCGTGTTATTGAATACATTAAACGAGTTTTGAACAGTGTGCAAGCAATTAAAGTTAGAAGTTAAATCAATGTCGGAATCGAATATTAATGTGAAAAAGTCGGAAGTGAAAACCGGCTGAATTTATAAGTCATCAAAAGCGGAAGTAGTGATAAAAATTAAGGAGTACGGTATTGTAAATGTCGACGATTCTCAGAATTCATATGTGCTGCGTAAACTTCTAGTAATAGCAGTACGTATAAGTGATGTCAAAAATTCTCAGTGCAGTAATAATTTGTATAGTAGGGAGTCTAAGGAGAATATTAAAGTAAAATAACAATAGGAGATCAAGTGCATAAGCAAAATGAGCTTAAATGATAAAATTTTCGTACAGTTTAAGTTAGGCGTAGACGATTAGGAAATTTTTATTGAGCGCTTAGAATTATATTTTGATACTTTAGATATCTTGGATGACAATAAACCCGCAGTGCTCTCAAGAAAGATGGATATTAAGGCATATAATTTCCTGCGGAATCTGTCGGCTCCTCAGAAGCTGAAACAACTAACCTATGCACACGTTTTTCAAAAATTAAATGAGAATCTGAATTTTCTTCATTCGGAAATAGCTGAAAGAGCAAAGTTTTCGGTGATTAATCAAAAATTATGAATTAAAATCGCTGAATTCACTGCGAAATAAAAATTTGCAGCTCGCAATTGCAAATTCACGAACGAACAAAACCGCCTTTATGATCGATTTGTTTCTAGAGTCTATGATACAACAACAAAGATAGAACTCTTCAGTCAAACAAATTTGACCTTTGATAAGGCAGTGGCATTGGATACCGAAATCGAAACAGTTAAATAAATGCTCGTGTAGACATCGCAGCCAACAACACATCGTAGACTTATTTACCAGTACAAAAGATCGATCGTCAACAAACAAAAAATAAATTACAGCGTAGAGTTGAATCGAATTCGCAAGCAGGGATAAAACCAATGTGCTTAACATGTGGTAGCGTGGGTCACGCGAAAATAAATTTTTACTACAAATATTACAAATGTCATAATTACAGAGTTCCAGGTCATCTAGTTAAAGCCTACCGAAAACCCAAATAGATATACAAGCAGGGAGACAGAGAATTTATTTTTAGGGGCACCGTCCGGAAATAACGAAGACGATCCAGAGGACCTTATTAACAGCGTGGTAAACTCTATTTATAAGTTAAAGAAAATAAAGAAGATATTTAATAATAGAGTAATAAAAGAGATAAATGGAACTGTTTTCATAAAATTGCAGTGGAAAATGTAAAAGATAAATTTCAAGTAGTAGAAGGATTATTGATAGCCCCTTTCCAAGTAATGCGAAATTTATTAATTGAATTTAATGGCAGTAAAGCGGTAGGTGATTTTCACGTAGTTGAAACAGATATTCCACTGTAAGGTCTACCTTGGCTGAGAAAGCTTAATTCATTTCCAATTCCGCTGATACTCGTTGAAAATCTAGGGCCTATTATTTCAAATCAGGGGCTTCTAGAAAAGAAATATTCGGAATTATTTGCGAACGGGTTAGGGAAATTTAGTTTAAAAACACATCCCTAACAATGAAGCCTAAATCAAAGCCAGTGTTTACAAGGAGTAGACCACTGCAATTGGCATTATTCGACGGGACAAACTCTTAGTAGGATAAATTAATAAAAAAATAACGCTATAACACCTCTTGATTTTTTTGTTATATTTTTTCTCGAAGTAGGCTACATCAATCTTTCCGCTTCTAAAAAATGATGGCTCTATACGCATTTGTAGTGACTGTAAAGTAACAGTGAATCACTTACTCGAAATACAACCATACCCATTACTTCGTAGCTAATCTATTTTAAAGAAATTCTCGGGTGGGGTGAAATTTTCTTTAATGGATTTATCAAACGCCTATTAACAGGTATTATTGGAAGAGGAGAGTAAAAAATATACGACGATTACTACCCATCGAGGTTTATTTCAGTATAATCGTTTACCTTTTTGCATAGCGTCTGCTCCTGCGGAATTGCAGAAGATCATAGATGAGATGACAGCAGATGTTCTGAGAGTATGTTTTCTTTTAGAGAATGTATTCTCCACAGGAAAGAAGGAAACGGAGCATGGCGAAAAACTAGATCAACTTTGTAGATGATTATGTAAAAGCGGGTTGCGAATCAAGAAATATAAATGTGATTTTAAAGCCTATAAAATACATTATTTCGGACTGATTCTTGATAAGTTAGGAATTTAACAGATATGAGACAAAACTGAATTAAATGTAAATGCCCCAACCTCATACAAAAATGAACAATTGTTATCATTTCTGGGTCTAGTAGCATATTTCAAAAAATTTATAGAAAATAGATTAACAAAGCTTATACCATTATACGATTAACTAAAAACAAATAATAAATAGTTCTGGAGCGAATTATTTAAAAAGGCATTAATTAAAATTTTTAAAGTGATTGTTTCGTTAAAAGTACCAGTACCCTAAGATCCCAACTTAGACATTGACATTTGCATGCAATGCATCATCGTATGGGTTGGGAGCAGTAATTTCCCACAAGGTGGAAAATAATCAAGTGCGAACAATTGCTTTTGTATCCCGGCGACTGAATAAAGCAGAAACGTATTACGCTCAGATTCATAGAAAGGCAGCGGCTATTATTTTTTGCGTGGAAAATTTTTATATCTATTTATACAAAATGGAATTTATACTTGAAACCGCTCATAAACGACTGACCTGGATTTTTTGTCTTGAGGGCCGTATTCCGTTGATAGCGGCGAATAAACTACAACGTTCGCATTATTTTTAAAGGCGTTTCAATTTAATGCTTGATATATTAGACCCAAGGATAATGCAGTTGCAGACAGCCTCTCACGACGGCCTATGGGAGAAGAAATAATCAATAAAAGCAAGGATTTTGAATTACATATTAATATTAAATATTTTAATAATCGCGGGTTTAGCAACGCTAAAGAAGTGGCTCAAAAAATACATAAAGATGACGTCTTGTGTAGAGTCCTGAGAGCAATTCGAGATGGTTGGCTACCTAGACCAGTCAAAATGGAATGTGGGTTGGCACCTTTTCACATGAAACGCAATTAACTGAGTATCGAGAGTGATTGCATTCTTTGGGGCTATCGAGTGATTATACTAGAAATATTAAGAACGGAGATCTTAACGAAACTGTTTGCCTGTCATTGAGGTCATTAGGTTATCAGGGTCATTTTACGGGGATATGATCTTGAAAGTTTTTAATGCACACTCAAAAAGGCCGGAGGTAATAAATATAAAAAATAATATCACTTTAAAGAAAACCATTAACGTACTGGATACATTATTTGCTGGACATGGTTTCCCCTTCCAAATTGTGTCCGATAATGGCACTACCTTTACGAGCGCCGAATTTAATCACTTCGCCAATTTCAGAGGCATTGAGCATACCTTTTCACCAGTTAATCATCCGTATACTAATGGCACAGCAGAAAATGTTGTGGGTACCTTCAAAAATAAAGTTTACAAAATTTGGATAAGCGGTGCGCCCTTGGATAAAGCAATAACACAGTTTTTATCTGACTACCGAACTACAGTACATGCAACCACAGGAGTTTCTCCTGCGTCATTGTTCTATAAACGCGAATTTCATACCAGATGCCAGGTTTCCAATATTATGAAAGACTTTAGAAAAAAGTATCCAGACTAGATATCTGCTCTAATTGTAGAACAAAAGTCACCAGTCACGTTTAAGGTAAAATTAAACGATAATGTGATAAATAAAAGAGATGTTAATCAAATCCGTAAGGAATGCATTGCAGAGGAAAGGGAAAAATGTCAAACATCAAGCATACAAACGCGCAGGCGCTCACCACGATTAGCACTCAAATAAATATTGTATTCAATCCAAGCATTACGAAATGTAATTTATAACGCAAATGGCGAGGTTGCGTCAGGGTAAGGGAAAAGAAAACAGAAAATGGATCCCATCAGTTTTTGTCACGTTGGAAACATATGGTATATGCGCACATTGTATATATAGAGATAAGCATTACGCGCATGCTCATCAGGATAATAAAAGGATGTTTTGGGCCTGTAGGTCAGGCTTGTATCACCCGACATCGATATACCTTGAATGAAGTGATGTGATCTGAAATGTGACTTATGGTTAATGAATACCATAGATTTCTAGCTTATGGTCCTAAATTTGACATTTATTTGTTCTATACTACTCATCACAGCCCCTGCAGCCATCCCTTGTTCCCGTAACATTGCCTAGCACTACGGAAACCATCCTTTTCCACCATGAAGGTCCAAACTCCTGATCGAAAAACTAGCCTGCTCCCTTACCAACCTAACCTCCCTTTTTAACTAAATCTCACCTCACAACTACAATAAAAATTAATTTTTTAACTCCCCAATTTACCATCACAACCCTACTCACCTCCACGGCTTTCAGCCTCACACACCACTCACACCTTTCACTCAAACTCCGTAAAAGCTTCTCACCACCTGTCCCCGCAAACTTTTTCACTACCGCCATCCATGCAAGTCCAACTCCTTCTTTTATATTCATACTAACTTTCAACGGCTTAGTTTGTTTGGGTTGTATTCAAAACAATATTGCTGAAAATTTCAAACGAAGTGTAGTTAGCCCTTGCAAAAGAAAGAATTTCTGTCACAGCAATAGGATATCCCATTTGAATCCACTTATGTCTATAATATTCAAATAACCCGGATAACCCTGGACGTAAATAGGAGATCCTATTGCTGCGTGGTATGAACATGGTGGAATAGTTAACCGAATGAACTTTTCCACTCGCTAGCTGTATAAAAGGTTAAAGGAACAAATTATCCAAATTGTTTCAACTTTGTACCAATCAAGTGCGGAGCACTAATTTGAAGATCTATTATCAAAAATTTGATGCAACGAAAAGTTTTCGATGTTTTGAATATTTGAAGTTTGAGTACAAAGAAACAGTCTTATATCAAAAACGTTTTGGACTTCACGTATTTAGAGATCTCTACTTTAAATATCACATACTTATAACATTGCGATTACCTCCGAGTTTGACTGATTAAACGCTTAAACAATTCGAATAATTTTCAAGTTCAACCGTTTAAACAGTTAATCTGTAGAAAATTGTATTCTGTGCAACTTGTTTTCGTTTTCTACCTTTTTTAAAATTATTGTTATTCAAAACAAAAGACATTTTTTCCACAGTTTAAATGTCTAAATGGTTAAACGTATCGTAGAAAGTACACGCCTTTTCTTGACTGTGGTTAAAGTTCCTTAATTTTTATTATTTTAACATGAAAATTCTTTCCCTATAGACCAATAAATGTTCATAAAATTGGGCATCTAATGCGTCACTTAACATTTTTTAAACTTCCTGGGGTTATTGTAAAAATAAGTCTTCTTAGTTCTTTTGCAGATTCTTAAGGTTGTTCTAGATTTTTTCTCAGATTCTGCTCCTGGTTAAACTTGTTACAAAAAAATCTAGGGAGACAATTCCAAAAAATATATTCACGATTTACAAAATACTCTAAAGATTTTTCTGATGGACGGAAGAACTGCAGACGTGTGGATGATTTGGTGCCTATATATGTTTATGCCCCTTCCCTATATGCATTGAATAGTGAAATAATTTAAAGAAAAAGAAGAATGAAGACAAACTGAAGCAAATGAAAAACGGAAAATAAAAAATTAAAGATAATTAGTATTTCATAACCCATTTTACGTTTCTCTTTCACTTAATTTTGCCTTTATTTGTAATGGAATAAGTAATGTCACATGTGCATCATGCAAATGACAGCAAGAGGCAACGACAAATGAAAATCAACAATGGCCGTGTACAGGCTTTTTACACGAGTTTACGCCATCTGCCATGAGAAGAAAAACTAATTTCGCTCATCGTACTGCCTCTACGACCCTGCACCTTAGTCGTAAAAATTCGCCATTTCTCCCTACACAGTTGACCGAGCTTGGTCACTCGTTTTTCCTTTGTTTCTCATGAAGCTATGAGAAAAAAGAAAAAAAGTGACTTTTTAATACACAAGTTCACTTTTCAATAAAATATTTAATTTTTAACTAGGCCTATATCGTTGAACAAAATGACGAAATATTGGCCAAGAGGATTAATATTCTACTACAAAAGACAAATTTTTAACAAACTAATTTTTTTTTTTTAAGAAATGAATTTCTAACTGTAATGATGAATCTTCAATACAAAAAAGTTCATTATGAAGCGGAAAAAACGACATTTAAAAAAATTTGTAAGTTAAAAAAACATGTCGATAAAATACATGAATTTCTAACTAAAATTGATAACTTTTTAAGCAATTAGAAACTAATTTTCAAGAAAATAGTTAAATTTACAAAAAAAGTTGTGGAATTAAAATGATTGATCATAGAACAAAACATTTAACGTTTAACCAAGTAGTTATTTACTTTTAACTAAATAGTTGAATTTTTATCGAAAAACAATTTAATTCCATCAAAGAATACAGAATTTCAACGAAATAATACAATTTTTAACGAAAGAAATTAATTACAAATTTTAATAATGAAACATCAATAAAACCTGAATTGTGATCCATCAAGAATGATTTTCTACCAAGAAAGGTGAATTTTTATGAAAATACATGCATTTTTAACTAAAAATGATACATTCTTTTTAAAAAACTGGAATAGTTATATTTTTATTTAACGAAATTAATTTTTACACAAAAGCAACGACTTTTACAAAAAATGTTATCTAACCACTCTTTTACATAGTGGAGGGGGGATATACTTGATTAGTACAGTCTGTCAAGTTAAAGCGTGGGTGGCTTCACTCGCAGTCGGTAAGGTGTATCGACATGATTTTGGTGTCAAAATATTAAGAAGAGCTCCCTCTTTCA
>NC_046665.1:13072958-13081505 GCF_010883055.1 Belonocnema kinseyi | reverse complement strand
CAAGCTGCAAAGTACATGGGAAAATCATCGTCGTTCGTCAGCAAGTGGGTAAAGCGGTATAAAGAGACCAAAAATGTTGATGACTTCCCAAATCGTGGTACGGCAAAAGTTATTTATCCGAAGAAGGGACCTGTAAGGCCAATGGACGCTAAGGATTGTAATACTTTTAGCCATTTTTGTCTTATTTGGCCTTGAAAAGGGCCATTTGTAGGTAGGCATTTGTGCTTCAGTAAGTCAGAATCGAGGTTGCTTTCTTCCTATATACACTTTTCCATTTTCTATTATACAAAGGCATAAAAGAGGCAAACAATTTTGTTCTTATAGCCATTAACTGACTTTCATCAAAAGAAGACTGTAACGATAAACTTACGTTTGCTTATACTTGCTTTCCTCACATCCCACGTCCGAAATCGCGAAATGCCTTAACGGAAAGAAAAGTTCAAAATGTTTGTTGGGCGTCAGGCGCTCATGTACCAACCAGATAACGCAAGAATTGCCCAAAGGATGTAGGCCGGCTATCCAAACCCAGGATAGATTCAGCCCTCTGACGGGTGATGGTAGAGGGGGTTAATCAATCGAAAAAATTAAATCTGCATAGAACATAATTTAGTATTAACCTACATCTTACTCATGAATAAAAAAGTCAAGCAGGATTAGTAATAAAATTGTAGTGACATTTATTTGACCTAGTTTTTTTATTCGTCAACAAATTCACAAGGGGGGATGATTTCTCGAAATTTTACGCGATAACTAAAGGTAGAAGTAGTGTAGATTGAGAGAATCACAGAACTGGCGGAAAGAAAAATAGTTCTGATTACGTAGGAATTTCTTGCCTTCATTGTCAACCTGCCTTGCCTCCAGAACACCCTCCCTGGACTGGTTTGCCAGGTATCTCTTAGAAACCTCATGTCTCCTAGCCAGCGCAGCATCACAGTCCTTATTCCAGCAAAACGGTTGGGACTTACGTCTTATTTTACAGGAATTTGAACCATATGTCCCACAATCAACCAAAATACCAAACACCGTATTTACGAACCGGTCACAGACAGTTGCAGGGCTTACACCAGCATCAAAGGCAAGGACCAGATCCGGGATGAGGTCCTTTGTACCTTTCCGAAACAGAGACCAATCAAGGTTCTTGACATGAAAACGATTGGAAGAGGAACAGGATGTCAATGGAGTTGCATCAAAAGCACGCACTACCGGAAAATGATCAGAGGAAAAGTTGTCCTTAGAAACCGCGAACGTATTCAAGTGGGAAAGAGCAGACGAGAGAAAGATCAAGCCCAAATTTGCACCAGATCTACCACACAAGGAGAGAAATGTTGGGCAGGAATCGTTCAGTGGAATCAAATCCCGATCAGAGACAGCACGGCCCAGCTTTCTGCCACCTCCATTTTCCCACACAGAACCCCACACAGGGGAATAGGAATTAAAATCTCCACATAAAAGGATAGTATCACAGCCATTGGCACAGCCAATGAGATCAGGACAAGAATCATAGCCTAAAGAGACACGCGGAGAGGAATAAACTGAAAAAAGAGCTACAGATTCAAGGGAGGTTGGGACCACGACCCCAACCGTATCAATTTCACTAAGCCGTTAACCGCGTAGATCCAATGAACTAAAAAGTAGGTCTTTCCTAACTAATATAGCAGAGCCACTACCTCTGCCCTGAGAACGGTCACATCTGTGGTTCATATAACCGGGAAATTCCCAAACATAATCAGAGGTTAGCCAAGTCTTAGTTACACACAAAATATTCATGTCAAATTCTGAAAATGTTGCGAAGATCTCCGCTTCCTTCCTACATACACTATGGGCATTCCAGTAAGCAAACTTCAAGGACTTTGTGTTAGTCATCGCACGATGCTAAAGCGAGTGGGTCTTAGATCTCTGTCTAAGAAATACATTAACCCGAGGGTCAGGGTGGACGGAGGGGAAAGGCGTATCAATGGTTGCTTCAATGTTATCAGGAGGCATATGGCCTTAACCTCCGTAGAGAGAATTATCCAGGAGAGATTTGATTAAGTTCATACTGGCTTGAGACACATCAATCAAGTTGTCCACAATCTTCACTACACCGGAGAAATTATGAACTTCAGAGCCATCAACTGATTCCATCACCGCGGGGGCAGAGGCGGGGGCTTCAGAAACTGAGGTAAAGGCAGATCCAGCCGGGACGAGATGAGCAGCCGAGAAGAAAGAAATCCGCGGGCTTACAACCAGCACATCATTTCTGGAACTTGCTGAGGCATAGAACTCATCCTAAGCTGAGGTTTAACAATACCCTGAGACTGAAGAGCCTCCATAGCACGACCGAAACCCCAGTCGTTCCAGTACCTGAATCTTATGATCGAAAATTCATAGGGGTAGACTGGACATGTCCTTGACAAAATCAGATGCGAGCTCCTATAGTTGGCGCATCGAGTATCAATGAGCTTGTTAGGGCACTCGTTTGTTTTGTGAAATTCTTCACAGAACTCACAGACCTGTCTGGTAACTCTACACTGGTCAGAAACATGCCTGAAACGCTGACACCGAAATTATCTACGTGGAGGAGGAATAACGGGAGTGAGGGCCAAGGAGAAGCCAGAGAGAAAGATGCTACGGGGAACTCTCCCAACCGCAAAGGAGAATTCAAACATATCAGAAGGGAGACCATCATAGTTAGTTCTGCGCCTAACCACGAGAATAGCTTTCGTAATAGATGCGTCAATACGGTTATAGATATTACACGCACATTAAGAGGTTACTGGAGCTATTGCCACTACGATCCACAATTGAAGGTAAAACTAATCAATCAAGCACATCAGGTGATCATTATTATTTGTTTAGGCGTTTTTCGCAAACTGGTAATCAATGGATCTGATGCTACCAAAAGTCTTCAAAAAACATATTCCAAATTTTTTTGCCTGCTGATCTGACGTCAGATAATATGACAAATTTATCCAACCATTCTTTAAATTTTTCTACAAATTTTCCTTCTCTGTGGCAGACTTCCTGCCACCTTACGTCAACTCTTTTATATTTATGCGAATAGCCGTTTTCCGTTTCTCGGTTAATTTAACATTATATTTTAATTGAGTAATCAATTCTTTTTGCAGAAATTCATATCTCACTTATTTTGTCATTACAGGGTTCTGTTAAAAGGTGGAAAAAATTCTTTCGCGTAATACCACCTTTCTCACCTAAGTCTGAAATGCGAATAAAATAAAAAATTTGTCAATGCATTATGAAATATAAATGCGAAGAATTTTCAATTTTCTCAAAAATTTCATAAAAAATTATATTGGAGACAGAATAGCTACTAAGAGCAGAAAAATCTTATTTCCCTTAAACAAAAAGTGTGTAGTGAGCAAGCTCAAACAAGTTTAACTGTGAAACACGATGGACCTTTTTTTGTATCCATCCATAAATAGGATTCTTAAACTCCAAAAATTATCTTTTGTGCTACTAATTTTTCTTAACTACTTTCTATGCAAAAGGAATCGTTTAGTAGTCATTGATGTATGCCACTTTTACATACGTTTCTGTGTCTTATCCATGTTACAGTATGAATAAACACTTGTTTTACTGCCTGTGGAACATTTGCAATCGCACGTTTTTTTAGCACCTTGCGCGCGTACGAATCTTTGCAGTCGAACCCTAGATTTGAAGTTATACTTTAGGCCAGCTTTTGGTACACTTTTTGTTTAATTTTCGGATTTTGATGGTCCCAACTACCCTCTAAGGAAATACATTTAAAGAATCTTATAGAAAAAAAATATATTTTTGGGGGATTTGGCCACCGTTTTTGGATTTGTTTCCTCTGTAAGCCAGCCCAGAATACTGGGTATCTTTCCTCTAGGAGGACAAAAAGGGACGAAAAAAGATCCCTCGTAGAAATGGTCTCATCTATTTGCTCAGCTGTAAGCGAGAAAGAGAAAGAAGGAGATTTAATCGAGGGAGAACTGGAAAAAGAAGGAGAACGCTTATTCTTGCTCCTCTAAGATTACTTTAGACCTTTAGAGGGCATAAGGGAAGAAAATAGATCCCTCGGAGAAGTGGTCTCATCTATTTACTCAACTGTAAGCGAGGCAGAGAAAGGATGAGATTTAATTGAAGGAGAAGTGTAAGAAGGAGAACACTTATTTTTGCTCTTCTTAAATTCCTTCAGAACCAAGTTCTCCTCTGGCTGGTTAGAAGAGCGACGATTTTTTTTATTGTTTGCTCTTTTCTAAGGCGAAAGCTTAGGCGCAGGGGCGATTAGTCTTAAGCCAATGGCACCACAGTTGATAAGTGTGTTAGCCTTGACACACCCCCCATCCCCGCAACAGTAATAATAAGCATAGCTAAAATGTATATAAAATAGCCAAATAAAATAATTATCAACAAAAGCAGGGTGTGAATGTAATTTAGAAAGACTGCAGCATAATGCAGGGTTGAACCAAAATGCGGATCAATTTTACGAAGTTCTAAAACCACGACAATAGTTAAAATATATCAATAAAAGCAGCCTGAAATTAATTTCGCTGAAAGTACAAAAGATTAACCGGGAGAAAAGTAGGCATATGAGGAAAGACAATTTCTAAGTCAAATGATGGAGTTCATTGAAGAAAAAAATGACAGTTAAGGAAAGGTTAAGCAACTTCGGCTTGTTATTTTTTAATAAGAGCAATGGGGAGGATAATGGAAAATCAGCATAGAGTCTTGCAAAAATTGTAAGCACTGAACATCCATAAACAAAGTTAGGCGAGATTATACTTACCACATTATACTGCACCACATTCACCAACGGAGATCCACCAACGGCGCACACTGATCCTGGATAACCATGGATAACCATGCCCGGCACGGCGCTGATCGGCAGCTTGCTCGGCGCTGTCCTAGGATTGGTTGCTTCGATTCTCGCCTCGATTTTTTCGTTCCTGGTGCCTGTTTGAGAGAAGAATGCAGGACGACTCAATAATTATTCTGTAACTGATAAAAAAATGTCTACAGGGCAGATCAGACCTCCTTCTCATCCTCATCGTGGAAGTCATGAAGTAGGATGGGCTCTCAATCCAGTGCTTTAAGCGTCAAGGGTCCTGTTAGAGGATGTGAGGAATTCCTCCCACTAAAGAATTACTGGTGCAGACCCAAGTATAGCTCCGGGCTACTAAGTTCGTTCCAAAAGTCTGGAGAAAATGATCCGGAGTCATCCCAGTCTCTGGGGGCATCTCAGGTTTCCATCCAGGTTCGGGGAATATTGGAGATAGCAAACGAAAAGGCGGGAAACAGATTCAATTTTAAATCTCAATTCTTAATTTGAAGTGGCAGCAGCGAGTAGGTCACAGTTTTCTGAAGACCTTACAGAGTTCTAAAATCACTCGTTGTCCCTCATTGAGAATATAGATGAGGCAAGATCATATCAGGTCACTATCAAAATTAGAACAGCAAGGATTCTCTTGCAAGACATTTCGAATTGATTCCGCAGAAAAATCAAGCCTATAAATTAAAAAATGGTTAATATATGCATTTGTTCTTAAAAATTGTTTCAATAATTACCAGTTTCTGTCGCTATGAAAAATAAAATAGCAAGGTGTCTTTGACAAGATATTTCAAGTTGATTCTGCAAAAAAATCAACCCTTTTCAACAAAAAATGGTCCAAATTTGCATACATGACGTGCGCCGAAGAAAAGGGGCTTGCTCTAAAAGAAAGTGGAAATCGCGGGTTTTTACGCTTCGATAGTTTTCGAGTTGCTCTTTTTAATGGAACCATAAAAAATTCCGAGTGTAATTATTGCTATTAATTGAGTAGTTACGTGTCCGAGGAATCGGGCTTTTGCTCGAGATCCTCTAAAACCCCTCCCACCACTCATATATTCATCTCCGCGTCTTATCTATACCCCTTCCGTGAACCGCATTTACGACGCCGCTATATGCCTGAGAATGATATGGTAAGTGGAGAGGGAAGATTTCGTGAGTTTTCCCTCTCTCCTAAAAGTCGCGTTTATCGGGTCGACTTGGATTGCTCGCCCTGAAAAATTTCACTTTTTATTCTAAGTCATCTTTTTTCGGCGCATGTCACATATATTTATGAAAATTATTTAAATAATTTGCAAACATTAGCTATCCTTAAAATATTGCAAGCGCACATCATTATCTGCGATACTTTACACAAAAGCTATGGGTTAACCCTTGTGTGCACACCCAACTTAACCCACGTTATCCGCACACCCAGGGCACCCGTGTACCCACCTCTCTTTTTTCAATTTTTCAAATATGTATGCGATACAAATCTTTTCTTAGTGATTTATTTCAATAAATCAACATCAGAAGTGAGTGCCAGAGGCATTTTTAAACAATATACATGCTTTAGCTCGTCTAAAAGGAGGAGCGAAGGTGTTGCATCAGCCTGCCACATCGCTGTAGGATATTTGAACCTTCGGTTAAATGATTTTCAGATGACTTACATCTCGCTAAACTGATTTTTTAATAAAGTGAACCTTCGCAAAATAAGGCCTTCTATAATTTGAACTTTCAGTCAAATGAACTGTCGAAAAAATGAATCTTCGCTAAAACTATTTTCGAATAATTGGACATTCGTTGAAATGGTTTTCGGTGAATTAATCAATCTTAAAAATGGTTGTCGGTCAATTAATCGCTTGGTTAATTAATTAGTTTTCCTTCAAATAAATTTCGGTATCCTAATATTCGCTATTTTAATTTTTGGTCACTTGAACCATAGGAAAAATGTACGGCGCTTTGTAATCAGTGCCAATCTTCTTTTTCGGCGGTGTACCCTGGGTGTGTCCACCAAGAAGGTATACTTAAGGTTGATTATTTGTGCGAAAAAAATTTAATAACCTATATGCACGATTGATCTACAATTGAACCAAATGAAGATAATCTGGAAGCCCGAAGCGGAATTAAAAAAAAATTAAAGTTACAAGCCAAAATATACCGTGGTGGTACACGGGTGCCCGAGTATGCACACAAGGGTCAAAATGAGCTGATGATTGCGAACCATGAAAAAATATATTTTGTTAATTAATTTGTTTATAGAATTATTAACCCTCTTTTGTTACTTTTGTCAGTGACTTCGGAATACTTTAGGAAGAACAAAGATTGTAACCTATTGTAACCGCCAACTTTTGGCTCAGTTAACTTAAAAAGGGTTTATTTAATAAGTTGACTTATATTAATTTAATTTCAATACAAAAAGGGGCTTCTTTTGGAGAAAGAATAAGATACTCTTTGCAAAACATATGTTCATTCAAATAAAACCTAATCTACCCTTGTCATTTACATTGATCTTCTAATCCCTATTCTAAATCGTACATAATAGTTTTACTCATACAATTCTCGATCTTTGACATACTTTCTATCAAGTTCTTTATTCTTTATTCTATCTTCTATTGATGTAAAATAATAGAAAATATAGGATGATAAAATTATCTTTATTTTATGTAACACTTAGATTTGCCAATTATGACACGAAAGTTCCTTGACACCTTTCCTCTCAGGGTAAAGGTTTTTTTATATACAACACCTGTCTTTCTTTGGAAGAGCGTCAGTAAACTAGAATTATGAAGCCTTTCGTAGGGTAAAAACAATTCATATAACACTTGGCTAAAAAGCAACTATCTGCGGCGCCTCAGCTGGAGGTCGGAAGTAAGGGGATGAGCGCCTGCAAGTCGTCAAAGGTACAAATTTTAGGAAAAAACTTAGGTCTTATTTATCTTTTCAAGAATGTTATTCCTCGATCTAGCCTTTACTCGGCAATAGTATAATATGTACCGCGGAGTCAAGCTTTGCCATTCTCGGCCAAGGACGATGTTTTCAGTCTAGTCCGAGATCCCACTGCATTTTTTCGAAGGTGAGAACTGATCGCGATAAAAGTTAGTGTAAATGAAAGCTGACACGTAGGCGATTAAGAAACTGCCCGCCTGCCAGTTCCAAGTCGGTGATAGGTGCGATAAAATTAGACTTTTATCGGCAAATTTAATCAATAATCACCTGGTATGTCTGAACGCAATGAAATCTGTACCACATTGTAGAGGGCGATTAGTGCTTTCAGAAAATGTGTCATTGCCACGCTCCACCTGCTCAAGAACCCCTGGCCGACAGGCCTAAAGAGCGTGATTGCAGGTAACTTTCAGGGTATGCTAAGGAACGCGATAAGACAAAAACTAAATAAAAGGTGAAAGCCTTCTGTACACGAAAAACTCTGCCTGCCAAGGCTGAAGATAACAGAAATATGCCGCAGACACATTTCTTTGCCGAATTTATTTGCTTTCGATGTAATATTGTAGACGGGAGGCTACCGTAAGAAGAGGCTTCATCTTCGTTGCGGGCGAGGTCTGCCGGGTGGGTGCGGTGCGGCGGGGAAGGCGAACGAGCCTCATTGGAAACTGTGAAAGGATCCATTACTCGAAATTGCCTCAGTAGGCGGCAAACACTTGTGAATGGATAGACCATTTTGAACAATGCCATCAGGCTGTGAGCATACAGTAGCAATGTTATTCAATGGGACTCGAGGCACGTTTGTAAATTTCATTCTGAAAGAAAAGTCGACATTT
>NC_046665.1:13069436-13072858 GCF_010883055.1 Belonocnema kinseyi | reverse complement strand
TCTATGATGAACAAAACATAAATTATATCTTGATAAATTAAAGAATTAAAAATTCAAGGAATTTTCCTGCTTTCAAGGATTTCAAGGTCACTAGACATCCTACATGATTCTTGACCTCGATTTAAAATAATGAATTAACGAAATAAAAACTCATGTCTAATCTATGTAAGTACTGTATATATGTATGCATGTTTGTATTTCTTTATGTATGTACGTATGTATACATAAATATTTAGAAATTTATGCGAAATAATTTGAAATCTTCTAAACTAATGTGCAACCTTTTGAAATTGTTGAAAAGGTTTGTGAAATCTTCGAAATATGGTGTGCGGGCATTTTTGAGGTCTTCGATATCCGTGATATCTTTTTGAAAAGTTGAAACGCCTTTCAATATTTTGTAACCTTTTAAAATCTGGTGCGAACGTAAATACGTATAAGTGTATTATATATTGTAAAGTGCTTGCGTTATAATTACTAGACTGTCATGCGCGCGCGCTCACTTTTATACTCATTTTTATAATTTGCTATTATATATAATTTTAAATTTGCAAATAATTTAAAAATATGAAATATGTATATAATATTAGTATAAAAAATTATAAGCATGTATAACATAATATTAATAACCTTTATAATTTGCTAATATAGAACTCATGAGAATATTATTATTATTATAACTAAAACGTTAACCAAAAAAAATTTTTTATGACTTATATCAATTAGAAAATGTGAGTTTTTGTAAAATAAGTTGATAATTAATTCATCATTTTAAAACATATTGGCTATTACGAAAGTTAATTACATAATCTGAGAGGAAATAACATATTTATGTTACTAAATGTTCAACCATCTAAATCCAATCTTTATGTAATTTGATATTTTATTATTGTTTTTGAAGTGAAAATTTGCATCACTGGCATTATTTTGAAATTTATTTGGCTCAGTGCATAATTTTTCGTCATTTTTTGAGGTTATGGCTCAACCATGACGTGATGGGTGATTTTTGATACCGAATTTGAATTCAGCGCCCCAAAATCCATAGGAATACGTGTTGCTTGTTACCAGATCCGCACACTTTTTTTTGTGTGGCTGTGTTATCCAACGACGCATAATTTTTATCAGCCTCATTTTATCCAACTTTAGATCAATTGCAATGTGATAGGAATTTATTCCGATATATTCTTATAAGTCGTGTAAACAGAATGGTGTAATTTTTTTTACAACTTTAAATTGTTTTATTGTAATAAGAAGTTTTCCGATATATTCTCATGAGCTCTGGAATATACTTCGAAATGATGTAGATGGACGAACACAAATAAATATTCTTATGTTATTATGCATCTGTATTATTTGTGTGTATTTATTAGTCTGTTTTAAAAGAGACTGTTCATTGTTAGTAAATACTCAATGTGAGTAAAAAGTTATAAATAAATTTTGTTTTAAATTCTCATACTAGCGAGTTATAAGTCTGTTATTCGAAATGTGACTTTTACGATTAAATACATCAAAACTTGTACCTGGAAAGTAAAAAATCAATGGTTCGATGAATATAATAAAAACTCAATTTTAAACTATGTGTTTTAATGCATTGATTTTTAGTAAATCAAGCCAGAAATGCGCTTGACACCATCCCTACGAGCCAAACGGCGGATAGCTGGCTTCGTGATTCCCTGAATGTTATTACGAAGAACTTTGCTATGGCGTTTCGCTCCTCCTTTTCCCAATCCTTTGCCACCCTTTCCGCATCCAGTCATTCTTCAGCAGCAAGTAGTAAGTACTACGCCCAAGGAAATCGAACGAAGAATGATGTCGTAGATTTTGGCCCTAATTTTATGCACACCGCGAATCATATCCCCTCTATGTCGCCAGTACCCAATGAACAATGCATCCTCCCCTCTCTGACAATCCTAGTAGATCAGCAACGCGGACTCCCCGCTTTGTCCCTCTAGCCAACGAACGACGGGTACTCCATTCTCTAGGGACAGTGGTAAGAAAATGAATAAATGAGCGCGTTTTATGACGCCGAATTTTAATCTGCATCTAAACTTTCGTAGTGACGAGGCTATCCCTGATTTGAAAATGGCTCGTACCAAGCAAACTGCTCGTAAGTCAACTGGAGGAAAAGCGCCAAGGAAGCAGTTGGCAACCAAGGCTGCAAGAAAGAGTGCTCCCGCCACAGGAGGAGTAAAGAAACCTCATCGTTACAGGCCAGGAACCGTCGCTCTCCGTGAGAGCTAGTGAAGCTTACTTGGTTGGACTTTTCGAAGATACCAACTTGTGCGCTATTCACGCTAAGCGAGTTACCATCATGCCCAAGGATATTCAATTGGCTCGCCGAATCCGTGGAGAACGTACTTAATTCCGCCCTGCATTGACACAATCGGCCCTTTTCAGGGCCAACAAACGTTTTTGGCGGAATCTGATTTTTCTTATTCCATCAAACATGTTTTTCTGGTTGTAGATTGGAAACTAGTGACTTGGTTAGTTTCTTACGTCATTTTATAATTACGTTCTTCCGCATTCAGTATAGCTACTGAATCATCACGGAAGGGTGCTTCCGTTACATCTCGAACCCCATTTCCAGCACTTAGAAACTACGTTAAAGCAATAAGTAAGACAGTATTTTATATATAGCATTTTTAATTTACCTTTGATTGTTATAAATTTTATCTAATTCTTCTCGTTTCCCTTAACTCTCCTGTAACTTCGTTCTAAGGTAGCATGGGTCCTTTCAGAATCAAATTAATGATTTGAGCATACTTACAATTGTCAGGTTTCAATTTTCCATTACGTTTATAGAAGCGACGAAAATAACATGAAAAGTATTTTGTTACCTATTTAACGAAAATGAAGCAATACATCAGACTTTTTAATTATGTATTTGCTTCCTATATTTCGTATCCAAATTCCCAATTTTTTTGTACACAATAATTCATAATTTCATTTTTATATCATACTTAACGCAGAGAGGGGAAAGGATGTGCATTGTGTCTATATTTTCGAGCATACACCACCCCTCTTCCCTTTTCCAGCTCTTTCTTTCCTTTCCAGGTTGATACTAGAAAAGGTAAACAGAACATAAAAAAGGAAAGGCGCATGGGCTGTGTCTATACGTCCGGATACAACCCACACGCTCTTCCCTTTTCCAGTTCTCCCTTCCCCTTTCCAGATTCGTACGTTTAGACTATCGCATTATTATAAATGTGCATGAACATACAATATTGATATTATTTGAGTAGATTAGATTTTAAGATAAAATTCTAAAAATTATTCTTGTAACAATGAATAAACCAATTTAAAATTTATTTAAATTATATATCATTTTAAATTTGCAAATAATTTAAAAATATGAAATATGAATATAATATTAGTATAAAAAATTATAAGCATGTATAACATAATATTATTAACCTTTATAATTT
>NC_046665.1:13067789-13069336 GCF_010883055.1 Belonocnema kinseyi | reverse complement strand
CGACGTCCTACTACTTCCTTTGATTGAGGTGGCCGAGGATCGGCCACGGCTGGCGCTGTCCGATGCGTTTTCGAACGATTTGGCGAGCTTTCGCTTTTTACTGTTGGAGGTGACGATGGAAAAGTTGTCGTCAGTATCTATCATGGTTAACGCCACTTTGGTGGCACTGCTGCTTCCTGCTGGGCAGGAAGCTATGTTTGAGCTCTGTGACATTGGAGTCACAGAGCGCAAAAGTTTTTGATCAATCGACCTGATGCGTCTGATAGACCAGAATCTATCAATCTATCATGAATTTGCTTGGTACGAGCCATTTTCAAATCATTTTTCACCACTGTCCCTAGAGAAGGGAGTACCCGTCGTTCGTTGGCTAGAGGGACAAAGCGGGGAGTCCGCGTTGCTGATCTACTAGGATTGTCAGAGAGGGGAGGATGCATTGTTCATTGGGTACTGGCGACATAGAGGGGATATGATTCGCGGTGTGCATAAAACTAGGGCCAGAATCTACGACATCATTCTTCGTTTGATTTCCTTGGGCGTCGTACTTACTACTTGCTGCTGAAGAATGACTGGATGCGGAAAGGGTGGCAAAGGATTGGGAAAAGGAGGAGGGAAACGCCATCGCAAAGTTAAAAAAATTATTTTAGAATGAAAAAAACGAATTTCCCAAAAAATAGTAAAATTTTTAACCCAGCAGATACATTTTGAACTAAAATTATGAATCTTAAGAAACATTCATTTTCAAAAGAAAGTTCAACATGCAGCCCAAAAGGTAATATTTGAACCAAGAAGATTTATTTCAGAAGAGTGAAATAGTTTAAATTCCAACCAAACACCTTATTTTTTAAATAAAATAGTTTCAATAAACATATTTAAATAGAATTAAAATTTGTACTTCCAATTGATTTTAATTTCTATTAATTTAATTCAAATTGAAAAAGATTTTAACTAAAATGTAATAATAGTGTAATTTTGATAAAAACAGTTTATTTTTTAACAAAATAGGTAAATATTCAACAAAAAATATGAATTATAAGCAATGAACGTAACTTTCAACCAAATTATTGAATTTACAAGGTAAAAAAAATTTTTAATTTAAAGTTTAAAAAAGTTCAATTTAACTGAAATACTTGAATTTTCGATTAGAAAATATTAATCAGCAACAAAATATGGAGTTTTTACATCTTAACTTGAAAGTACTAAGTTTTCACAGCAAAAAAAAACCCGATTAAAATTTATTAAAAATTTAAGTTTTTCAACAAGAGGTGATACTTTACAACAATTAAGTCATCACTGTCTTTTTCTTTTATCGCTGTCACTTTTCCGTGGCAAACACGATGGTATCCGTAATCATTGAGTGATTCTTCACTTAAATGTACATCGCCGTATTTAGAGTTATTTTTTTTCCGAAAAGCAAGTATCTGAAGACACTTCTGAAAGGATCCATTACTGAATTGCACTAACTTTCCGTCACTGTTCTCACAAACATAACACTTCATTTTAACGTTTACGCCAAGTGGACACCGAACTAGACAAGACTAGACTAAACA
>NC_046665.1:13065607-13067689 GCF_010883055.1 Belonocnema kinseyi | reverse complement strand
CAAAATGTTTATCCGACCAATCATAACCTACGCCTGTACAATTTGGGGTGGTGCGTCAAAAAGTAACATCAATCACATCCAGATTATACAAAATAAATTTCTGAGGCGCATCACTAAAACCCCTAGATATACCAAGAACTCTGTCCTTCACAGAGGATTTCAATTACCTTATATTTCAGAATATATCAAAGAAGCCGCCACTAAATTCTATGAATCAGCATCATTATCACCTTGTAAACATATCTCCTCTCTCGGGAAATATGATTTTGATCCGCTTCGCAAGCACGCGATGCCAAAAGACTTCCTCATGAAATAAGTCTAACAACGAATTTCATTCTTCGACCCCTCTACTCCTTCCCACTCTTCTTCTTTACTTTTCTCTCATAAAATAAATTATCAGATCTTGTGGTTTTCTCCCACTTGCGGGCTTTTTTCCCACATATAATTAACGTCACTCTTAATTCAAGTCATGTCAAATTTCTCTCAGATTGTGTAACAATGCCCAAACGGGTAACACACAACAACTTCTTCCAGTCCGATTATTCTTCGGGGAGATCATACATCGCGAGTGCGCGACTGGCGCGGCTTTGCCGCGCCAGCCGCCCACTCCCGTGCATTGGATCTCACGAGAGGGGGCGATGGTTGGGGCCCCCTCATCTCTACCCCCCCTTTTTTTTTTGCCGAATTTTATTCTGCATCTAAACTTTCGTAGTGACGAGGCTATCCCTGATTTAAAGATGGCTCGTACCAAGCAAACTGCTCGTAAGTCAACTGGAGGAAAAGCGCCAAGGAAGCAGTTGGCAACCAAGGCTGCGAGAAAGAGTGCTCCCGCCACAGGAGGAGTAAAGAAACCTCATCGTTACAGGCCAGGAACCGTCGCTCTCCGTGAGATCCGTCGTTACCAGAAAAGCACAGAGCTTTTCATCCGCAAATTATCCTTCCAACGTCTCGTTCGTGAAATCGCTCAGGATTTCAAGACTGACTTGCGTTTTCAAAGCTCTGCTGTTATGGCTCTTCAGGAAGCTAGTGAGGCTTACTTGGTTGGACTTTTCGAAGATACCAACTTGTGCGCTATTCACGCTAAGCGAGTTACCATCATGCCCAAGGATATTCAATTGGCTCGCCGAATCCGTGGAGAACGTACTTAATTCCGCCCTGCATTGACACAATCGGCCCTTTTCAGGGCCAACAAACGTTTTTGGCGGAGCCTGATTTTTCTTATTCCATCCAACATGTTTTTCTGGTTGTAGATTGGAAACTAGTGACTTGGTTAGTTTCTTACGTCATTTTATAATTACGTTCTTCCGCATTCAGTATAGCTACTGAATCACCACGGAAGGGTGCTTCCGTTACATCTCGAACTCCATTTCCAGCACTTAGAAACTACGTTAAAGCAATAAGTAAGACAGTATTTTATATATAGTATTTTTAATTTACCTTTGATTGTTATGAATTTTATCTAATTCTTCTCGTTTCCCTTAGCTCTCCTGTAACTTCGTTCTAAGGTAGCATGGGTCCTTTCAGAATCAAATTAATGATTTGAGCATACTTACAGTTGTCAGGTTTCAATTTTCCATTACGTTTATAGAAGCGACGAAAATAACATGAAAAGTATTTTGTTACCTATTTAACGAAAATGAAGCAATGCATCAGACTTTTTAATTATATATTTGCTTCCTATATTTCATATCTATACTGTTTAAATTGTATTTATTATAGATCACATTTTATTAACGAAACATTATTTTTAACTAACATATAGATATTTCTAATGAAATTTTTTAAGTTCAAAATTAATCCGGTAGCCACTAACACTTCTACTTAGATAGTTTTTTTTTATTTTTTATTTAAGACAACTGACAGCAATGTTAGTTACGTACCTAATTAACCCAATCAAAAATCCATTCATAACAACAAATTCCCAATTTTTTTGTACACATTAATTCATAATTTTATTTTTATATCATACTTAACGCAGAGAGGGGAAAGGATGTGCATTGTGTCTATATTTTCGAGCATACACCACCCCTCTTCCCTTTTCCAGCTCTTTTTTTCCTTTCCAGGTTGATACTAGAAAAGGTA
>NC_046665.1:13064137-13065507 GCF_010883055.1 Belonocnema kinseyi | reverse complement strand
TAAATTCGGCAAAGAAATGTGTCTGCGGCATATTTCTGTTACCTTCAGCCTTGGCAGGCAGAGTTTTTCGTGTACAGAAGGCTTTCACCTTTTATTTAGTTTCTGTCTCATCGCGTTCCTTAGCATACCCTGAAAGTTACCTGCAATCACGCTCTTTAGGCCTGTCGGCCAGGAGTTCTTGAGCAGGAGGAGGGTGGCAATCACACATTTTCTGAAAGCACTAATCGCCCCCTACAATGTGGTACAGATTTCATTGCATTCAGACATACCAGGTGATTATTGATTAAATTTGCCGATAAAAGTCCAATTTTATCGCACCTATGACCGACTTGGAACTGGCAGGCGGGCAGTTTCTTAATCGCCTACGTGTCATCTTTCATTTACACTAACTTTTATCACGATCAGTTCTCACCTTCGAAAAAATGCAGTGGGATCTCGGACTAGTCCGAGGCCATGGTGTTTCACTCCATGGTGCATACGATACTTTGTGCAAACAATGCTTGGGGTCAAGGTCAACTTGCTAATCTATTCGACTCGATTCGCCTCGACGCTTTGCGCATGCGCTACAAAACAGAATCCAGTTCTTAACGCAAGAGCGCATGCGTACCAAACGGCAATGTTGACTTTGCGCTCCATGTGCGGCAATATCCCCCACCCTAACAATCGCCCATTAGAGCCTATGCTACCAACCTTCCCGGAATGACACAGAAAACGTGCCTCCTTTGTACAAAATGTGTTCTCAACAGGATATAGAGGGTTTTAAGCCTCTTAATTTCTTCTACACAATTTGGAGTGTCATAAATTAGATCAGAAGCAGATCATAAATATATTATCCTCTCTTTCTATAGACTGAGTTACAGGTTTTATTTCTGTAGCCACTCGAAAAGGTAGAGGTAAAATCTTGAGTATAAAATATTTCTAGAAAGTTAAGGCGTCAGCCTTGACAGTAAAACTTTAATAAATTAAACGCGCAGAAAGTGGGACTCTTGCCCTAGAAATTTACGGAGGCTCGGAAACTCGGAGACACTCGAAAAATAAAGTCAAACATTTCATAACTCTGATACGCAAAGACCGTTAAAGATAAGTCTCTTTTATTAACAGCTTCAGTGGATTCTATCTAACTGGGCTATCGCGGAGAAAACTTAGCCGAATAAAATTCTAATCTCTTGGAATTTATGCTTTTAGGGTTGAACTATCCGACAATTTCTCGAGCGCTTAGGCTCTGGGTTTTTCTTACCGATTCGCCTCTGCGATCTGTGCTTTTCAGACACAAGATCCAGATAGCCGTTTCGCGACTGAGTTGCTCTTTTCATAGTTTCACAGCCTGTTCTGCCTTCGTATTTTTACTCACCCCTTGTAGCTCGAGGGTT
>NC_046665.1:13048506-13064037 GCF_010883055.1 Belonocnema kinseyi | reverse complement strand
TTATTTATTTAAATCATGTTATCCACAAAATACACATAAATAACTACGAAGCTTGTCATAGATTTTCTCTCGAAAATTTAAGTGGAAGGCCGCTCAGATCAGTATTGATTTTTCGGGGTTCTTAACTTAGCCAGTAGTCTACAAAAAATAGTTAAAATAATTGTGGATATAAAAATAGTTGTCATAAATAGATACATGAATAGATATAAAACAGTTATTGACCTTTGTGTCTATTTATGTAAAAATTGTTAAATTTTTGATCGAATTAAATTAGTTATTAACAAGCTTCATGAATGGATAACTAAAAAAGATAAAGTTTCGACTACAAACGATTTTCGATTAAAATTGCATTTTAAACGCTTATTTTAATTTTTAAGAAAAAAAGTGTTTCTGAATTAAAATGATGAATACTAAACCAAAAAAATTAATTTTCAACAAAAAAGTACCACTTTCAACTTATTTCGAGTGAATAGTCACAATGAAAATGTGCCCTTAGGAATTAGGAGAAAATTTTAGGTTCTTTGAATTAAAAGCGCGAATTTTCGTATGTGAGCATGAAAACTCAGGATATAGCACAAAAATGCAGCAAATCAGGACAGTAATAAAAAATCAGGACATGCAATGATAAATCAGTACACCTGGCCACACCGTTAAAATATTGGAAAAGCGAGAGCAAATTGCTAAAATGCACAAAAAGGCACAATTAATAAACTGCGCGCGCTTTTTAGAGGAACTTAACAGTACAAAATAATAAAAATAATACAAAAAATTTTACGTTTATAAACATTAATTTTAAATTAGATTCGATTAGAATGTTATGGACCAAATTTTTTCATTTTAAATAAAATAAAAACGGATATTTATCAATAATTTCAACTTTTTTTCTAAATTCATTTTGATTTAAAATAAAAAAGTTTTAATTATTATTTTTTACAAATTTGTCACCAATGGGAATTGTTTCAGTAGAAAATACTTGCAAAAATTTTATAATTTGGTTTCGATAATTCTTATTGATTATTGATATTTTCTGATAATTTTTCCATTTTTCGATATTTTGAACCGATTTTTTAAAATGTCGGGCGAGTAAAAATACGCGTTTTTGAAGGTACTCAAAAATCGTTTAAAACATAGAAAGATGGAAAAAAGACTTTCTGTGATTCTCTCCTAGAAGAACAATTTTTACTTTGAACTTTCCTCGTACCTCGCATACTTTTAGAATACTTTTTTCATAAAAAGAGCCGATGTTTTGATTATTTTTGATCAATTTATTTATTTATTTAAACGTAAAAATTGGAGAAGGCCTTAAAAAAAAAAGAAAATTTTAAATATGTTTTATTTTATTATGAAAAATATAAACCTTGTACAAAATATGCCCGTTTTTTCAAAGAAAACGTTAAAAAAATATTTGGAACCTATCCTGAACCTTTTTTCTGGCAAAAAGAGCACATATTGGAAATCTCATGCCACAATTGGAACCTTGTTTGTATACTTTCCTTCTTGGACTCGCAATTACTAAGTGGGTGTGATTTTAAAAAAGAGAAAGAAAATCTCACCTGTAATACTCCATAATTTCAAATAAAAAATTTTTATATTGTATTAAACGTTCGTTCATTGCATGTTGGATACAAATTGCAAATTTCATTGCATTTTTCTCACATGCCTAGATTTTCAAGGTAAAAATATTGTTGCACAGGTTCTTCGTATTGTTGCTCTGTACCATGATTCTTTAACTATAACCTAAACATATATTTAACCCTACGGGTAGTTTCTATCAAAAGATCCATGGACTCAGAACCGTAAATAAGTCATGCGCAGATGACCGTTTAGTAGGCACTGCGAGATTCACTGAATATATTAAAGAAGATATAGCACCAGGTGCTTAATGTTGCTGAGCCTCATTCTGATGACGCGATCGACGCACATTATTAGGAGCTTTAAATTCTATGTTTGAATCTGGAAGCTGAAAAACTTGAGTGGACGAAGAAATTGGAGTGAATTGAATTAAAATACATGAAAGAATGCGAGAGACCTCCAGTTTCTAAGGAAGTAAGGAAAGCAGATTTGGACCTGGGGGAAGATCAACCGAAAGAGCCCTCGTCGTCGTAACGTCGTGTCACGAATATGTACTGCTGAATTCACTAGCGGCTCGTAAGAATTCTAAGAATTTTGGGTCAGCTGTGAATAGATTTAGATTGCAGTCTGCTTCGACTAAGAATGTGAGCATACAGTCAATTATAAACAAACACCCTTTATTGGAATGTGATATCTCTATTGATAAAATTAATGCCTCTTTATGGAAATTTAAATGTCATAAAAAGCCGGGCGAGGATGGGGTTTCATTGAATTTTGCAAAAACCTTCCGCAAAAGTACCTAGGGCGCCTCTTCAACGAGATCTGGGTCAAGGAAAGAGTATGATCATGCTGATCCTAAATTTATGCATTTATATTGCATAAACAGAGTGATAAATCTGACCCTCATAACTACGCGGGAATTGCCCTTATAAATAATATTACTAAGATCTTCTCTCACATCCTGTTGACAAGGTTAACTACGTAGGTTCACGAGGTAAACATTCTCCCAGAAAATCAGGCCAGTTTCAAGCCTAGAAGAAAGTTGTATACTTCATATTTATAACCTAAACTCTTTCATTCAAATTTATTCGTCTATCCCAAAGCGACGAACTTTGCTTTTCATGTAGATTTCCAAAAGGCTTTTATCTCTGTAAACTACTGTCACCTTTAGAGCAAACTTCTAGGGATTGGCATGTCCACTAAACTTATACGAATTATAAAAAATTCGTATGATAACGCTAACATGTCTATTCGCACTAAAGGTAACTTGTGGGATGCTGCAAGGCCAGATCCTTAGCTCTCTTCTTTTTGCGCTTTTTATATATGGTCTAGAAAATTACCTATTATTTTACGGGATGCATGGACTTTTAATAGATCACTTATATGACGTTATTCTACTTGTTTGTGCTGATGACGTAGTCATATTCGCTTCCTGTCAGGTGGACTTACAAGCAAAAATTAACTATATCGCTCAATACTGTACGAGCAATTTCTCAACAGTCAATAAAGAAAAATCAAAAGTTATGGTATACCACAAAGGTCGGCCATGCGAATATTGCTATGGTTGCTGTTTCAAGAATTTTATTTGCATCTAAATCTAATTTTAAATTTAATGTTCTTTTTTACGCAAGAGAAGTCTGGGGTTTAAGGTACTTTGATTCATTCGAGGAATTACAGTCCTCTTTCTTTAAGAAAATACTAGACTTACCGACAGCACGCTGGATTTTCCTCTCCGCTTAGAGATAGGTCGATTACAGTTAGATTCTGATATATTTAAGGCAGCGCTAGGATGGTTGTTGACATTGCTCGGTATGTCTGATGATAGTTATTATAAAAGATATTTTCTGAAATTAAAGCCAATGTTCTTAAAACCTGATTGCAACCTGAACAATAACTGCGTTCTTCAGCTTAAAAATATATGTACTCTAAGTAACTCTCAGGAAATGCCGCTAGACTTGGATTCAGCGTCGGCCGTTAAAAATAAGGATGTTTTTCGAAATGACTTTTCTGATTATCTCTGGCGTTCCGACTATGAAAGATCTCTCTATTCAAGTAGTCTCCAAGTCTCCCCACATCGTAAGCTCTATCAGGACTTTCAATCATATTTGCAATACAGATTGCAATTTTGTTATAAAACTTTTGTTATTCATCAACTTAGACTTCTGGGTTCTATAAGGGGTTTTATACGTTTTAGAGAATATAAATTCACTCATGACCCAGCTAGACTATCCCATATGTAAGCTATCTGTAACAGAGGACCTTTATAATTTGCTAGTTATTTGTTCTGCCTAATCTGACTCAAGAATATCAATCTTAGATTACCCAGCAAACACGATAGTCAATAGCCAGTATTGGCTAAGTCTTTTGATCTCTAATTGTACACACGATCTGTGCAAAACTGCATAGTACGTCTGTGAGATTCTACAAATAAGAACATTCATTCTGCAGATGTGACTGCCTTGATATTTTTAAATAATCTCTATCTTGTACATTTTTTGTAAGTTACTTGTATCTATACTGCTGCTTAATCTAGCTGCACATGATTACTTTTTGTTCATATTTGTATCTTATATTACTACTCATTTGTATCGATCTTAGGTCAAACAAAAAGATTATTAAATAAGTAAAAACTATAATGATAACTTTCGAAATAATCAACATTTCTTACATTAATGTTCTTTTTGGTAACACAAATATTTTGGTAGAATATATCAAACATATAATCATGAAATTGTTTTAAAATTCCTTAAAGTGTATATTTATTTAATTTTTAGACTTTCCTACAGACAAAACATTTTCAAATTTGTACAACTTTTTGTTCCAACCTCAAGTCCTTCTAATTCGATAAGAAAATGTTCATGATTTATACACATAACCTCCTGTGATGCGGTGAAAAATTAGCTTCGAAATGAGCTTAGGAGGAACCTGTATGTTAATGTTCCTCCTTGTCCCGAAAGTTTGCAAGAGGTAGGCACGTTGATTTTCCAATGACTGATACGAAACGTGTTAAAGCTCTAGGTTTTTCTAGGATCACAGAGCGTGCATACGATTCATAGGCGTTTCTACCATTCGTCGTCGTATTTCGATCTAAATTATTTTCAGCACCTCGAACTCTAGGGTGATTGGCAATGTTTGACGACACATTGTCGGGTGCTCAGCGCGTTCGATCATTTTGAACGGCATTTAAAAGTTTTTAGTAGTTTCATGGTGGCAATGTTGTTCCTACGAACTGCTCGGAAAAGGGTTCGTCCATCCTTGTAGAGCCCCGCATTCAAGGATAAGGCTGCTTAAACTGAGAAGTCGCCCTGTATCTCAGAGTCACCGTTTAAAGACACCTCGCCCGGGTTCCTTTCAGCATTCAGCGCGGTGGTTACGCCTCCACTTTAAGGTTATTCCTTCGGGATCATCCCTGGAAAATTTTCCGCGATTGTTTATTATGTTCAATGCATTGGTTTTACCATGAGTCTATAATGAGTTGAAAAGACTTGTAGAACAAATGTTCTTTATTAAGGGAGAGGGTGATCATTGCTTAAATGTAATAACTACTCTAACTAATGATAGACCTTTATACAATATAGTACTAGATTCATTAATTTTAAGTTCCAGCGTATTTACACTCTTACTGTTATCATCAATGCATCATTATTTTTATAATTATAGCGTTTTGTAATCCATATACATTAATTTTATTACCAGCAAGTTGTTACCTCGACTTTAAAAATTCTGTTAATTTTTAATTTATGAAACCTTATATTTCTGACTTGTAATAGGACACTGTTCTTTTACGTCTCCGTTATTTAATGTTCTAACATCCTTTACTTGAAGCTTAGCTTTCACTTTAATCAATATAAGTTAGCTTTCAATATGAAGCAGAAAGTTCGTTCTCTATCCTCTGTCAAACTTAAATTAAAAATCTTTAGTGAATAATTCTTTATGTGTCGAGGTCTTTTTATCTGTTATAACTTATGTCATAGTTTACATCTAACTTTATTTATAAATAAATATTTACTCAGACGCGTAACATCGCACTTTACTATTTACCATCTATAAATAGGAACTATACAGGGTGGACGCGCTGGGTCTTACCAAACTGTATGCAGCCCGGTATACCGAAGTAAACAAAAAATGTTTCTGATTTTGGACACATGGCCTCATCTGATTTCTACGTATGTTACGTTTCATTTTTTCAGAATGGCTCCCGGAGAGTGGGATAATCCGCATCCATGCAATTCAGAACCAGAGGAGTTAGAAAACAATTTTAACTTGATGAATTCGATGTGGCTTACCATGGGATCTCTTATGCAGCAGGGATCCGATATTCTACCTAAGTAAGGTTCAATAATAATTAACTAGTAGAATATTCTCAGAGGGCAATTACACATTCGGACATTCATTTTTGCACTCAAGTAAGCAATGGCATTGATATCCATATGTATTCCAGTAGGTACAAAGATATCCTAAAGACGTTCTTAAAATGTATCTCTTTATTATGTGAATTGAAATTTTTAGGACATCTTTTAGATCTGTTCATGTGTTCAGACGGTATTAGGAGCATCTTTAAGTTGTGTATCACAAACCGCTTATTGGATAACTCTAGAAATTGCGTGCCTATTGGGATATTTTCCACGGAAATCGAATAAGTGAGAAAAGTGGTTTCAATAGTTTAAACTTGTTATTTAAGGATCACGAATGTCACGAAAATTCGGAAAGTCAAAAATCGTATTCTAGCATAATCATTACAATAGAGAGTATATCTATTTCACGTGGCCGAGTTAAGAACTTTGGTTTATAGCCAACGGTCATTCACCAACCGTGATAACGCGCGGTGTTAAATTTTCAATAAAAACTGAATGTATTTTTTTTCATTTCTGTCGATGAATTATATTTCAACCACTGATTTAGTGTAAAAGTGGTTACATTTTAAAGATATTTCTAATAGTGTATAGATTTTTTGTAAGTTTTAAAATAATTTATTTCTTTAGGGCTCCTTCCATCCGCATGGTTGCTGGAATGTGGTGGTTTTTCGTCTTAATCATGGTATCTTCATATACTGCAAACTTAGCAGCTTTCTTGACTGCTGTAAAAATGGATGTCTCAATTAACAGCGCAGATGATCTGGCCAAACAAACTAAAGTTAAATATGGTGCTCTTAAGGGTGGCTCCACATCCAGCTTCTTCGAAGTAAGTTATCTATGACTCGCAAGATCGTACACGAATAAAAAAGTCCACGCACAAAAACATATACAATTCTGCATTATATAGTTTGTTTTCGTTGTGCGTAGACCACTCGTATTATACAATACTTAACTTTAGATTAGTGTTCTGCGAAATAATCATATATACTTCAAACTTCCTTGTACGCTGTTCTTTCGCCACCCACCACAGTCCCTGTGCGGGCTATACTGCAATGCCTGCGAGAGGGGCTGTCCAATTAAAAAAAGAGGACTGACGAGCGGAAAATTTGTACTGATTATTTTAATATGACGTCATAGGGATGCAATATTTCTTAGTCATGTTCTATTCTTTTGTTTACAGGCGATGCGTTTGAAGTGTAGCAGTCAACAGGCGTTATACTTCTTATATTTGTTTTACTTTTTACCGTTGCAAAAAAAATTATTGCGATTATTCCGTGACCTTCTATAGGGAACTTTAACTTAGAATCCGAATTTCAACAATTTAAGAGTTGATTTTGCTGTTTTTTCGAGTTTTTTTAAAGGAACCGAATGGGGACCCAATGGGGTCTTTACGGATACCTTATAGAGGGTTTATTCGTTTCCTTCGGTCCTCTAACACACACACACACACACATATATATATATTCAGAAATTGAAAGAATCAAATTAATGTGAAAAGTGTGGTTTTAGTAATCTTGAATCCTTGTCCGTTTGGACAATAATTATTTGGCGCTGGTAAACTCTAAACATTTTTGTTAATGATTGTCAAAATTACAGGACCATTTGCATATGATGGGGGAACAAGATGTCATAGAAATGAGATAATAAATTTGTATCCTATGTAGCAGAAAAAATATTTCTAATAAACTCTTTTATATGGTTGTAAATTCAACAGGGTTCCTAACGCTTACTTTTCAGCGGGCCTTAAAGTCTCACAACTCGGTGATTGTGAATGTAAAATTATAAAAAAAATATGTTAAAAAATATGGTTCGTGTGCTTTAAATCTTTAAAGAACTATAAGTACAAATGTTTCGAAAACAATTTTTTTCTCTGTATTTGTTCAAAGAAAAAAATTATATTTTTCATCTTTATGGTAAATTTTCAGAAGAAAGTATAGTTTATGTAACTTCTAATCGGTATAAAATAGTCTAAAATACATTAAAAGTAATTAAAAATGACATTGTATGTCATTATCAACTCTTAAAATGGTCTCAAACATGAAAAAACAAAATTTTGCATGACAAAAGTTAGTCAAAGTAGGCGCGAAAAAAATAGTTTGAAAAAGAAATGGATGAAAAAAAAAAATTAGTTCAAACAAAATTCTTAAAAAAGTAGCTACAGAAAAGGGTTTTAAAAAAATGGTTGGAACGGGCGCCCGACCGAAACTATATGGTTTTCACCCAAGGAACACGAATCTCTAAAAATTTTACCTGATTGAAATGATCTATTTAAAAATTATTTTATTTATAATCCCATTGAAAGTTAATTGATTTTACATCTGTATGATGTTGTATAATAATTTAAAAATTCATGAAAAAGAAGATTTAAAAATTCTTTTTTACTGTTTTTGAAATGCGACTTATGAGGATGGGTTTTGCACTGACCTTACATTATATAGGTATAGCTATATAGTAATAGTAAATACTCCCGTCTGCTAGGCGATGTGTTCAGTTTTAGATATAGATTCGAAACCCGATACTGTAGAAATTTCATTTGTAATAGAATGTTTAAAAATGTAATGTTCAGTATTCGTTCTGAGCAGCGCCATTAAGATTTATAGAGAAAATACTCGAAATCAATTCATATTTATTTTTCGTATATATTTTTTGTTATATCTTTCAAGCATAGCAATGGTAGGTATTTGAAATTAAACAAAAACTTTGAATTTCTCAAAGTTTTTTATTATAAATAATATTTCGACCAGATGGAGTCATATGATGATAAATGATTAGTCATGAACACAATTAAATTATTTTTAAAGATTGACTATAGCTTTTTCGTACGACAGCGGTTGGCCAGTAAAGAACCAGTACTAATGCGCAGTACTATGCCAGTACCGCACGCCAGTGCTGTCGAGCATTACCAGCAGATTCCCAGTACTGGATATCCGGTAATCTTTACTGGGCCAGTAGATAAGAAATAACACACATCTCAATGCACGTAATAAGGTCAGTAAGTAGTTTTTTTTCTATAAGTGTCAAACAGGGTCATTTTGAGTTAAAAGGCCTACATTTTCATGTATTCACATAAAAACGGTATGATGAGAATTTTTCCTCAGGGTTCTCATTATTTTTACTCAAGCTCTTCACGTGAAACTCATCTCCTTTTCAAAATTAAAGTCGTAAGACCTTTTCCTTTTTGCGCTACACGTTTTTAAACATGTACAGCCATTTTACCGATGAACAGTTAATTGACTTAATTGTGTACTTATCTTTTTATAGTAGTTTTTTAATAATTTCAAATAATTAAAAGAAATTATGAATGAATCTACTATATGAAAGAAAGTGTATTCACTAATTTATCAAAATGGGGAAGTTTATTTTAAAAATTGCATTGAACGAAATGCCTCGTTTAATGCACGAGTAAAATTTTGTAATCAACCTTTCCGCAGTAGGAAACTGTAAATTTGTAAAGAATATGCTAGGGAAAAAGTTATAGAGAATATTTTCTAATATTTATAACCTTTCTGCCTGGGACGTTTCATTATTTTAAATTTTAATTCCATATAGATATATAGAGATAAATAGATAAATAAATAGATAGATGTAGACGGATATAGATATATTGCACATAGAGCTTTTCAAAAAAATCAGGCCAAAATCTCGACTCAGCATCTGGCTATTTCACCACGACAATGCACCGGCTCACAGTGCGAAGGTCACAGTAGCTTTTTTAGTTAAATCTGGACTGACTATTCTAGATCACCCTCCTTACAGTCCAGATTTTGCTCTTGTGACTTTTTTTGTTTCCGGAAGTAAAAAAAAAACATCTAAAAGGGCGTCGATTTACTAACGAAAGTGACCTTTTGACGGCTTGGGACCAAGCATGTGCAGATCTTACAGAAGAAAAGTTGCACGGTTGGTTCGACGACTGGTTTTGACGTATGGAAAAGTGTATTCACTGCGGTGGAAAGTACATAAAAAAAACTATAAAAGTTTCGTCCGTATTGCAAAACTTTCGTAGCGCCCTATGTATATTGTATAAATTCAATAAAAAATAAGATGAGCTAAATGAAAAAAACATTTATTAATTAAAACAAAAATTAAATACCAAAACGTAATAAAAGTAGAGGTGCCGATAAAGATACTACTTTTTTACATTGAGAAAAAAATACTTTCGAATCAATAAAATAATCGTTTGAAGCATCAAACTGTGCTTTCACACTAGATCAACTGTAAATACCATATAATGAATTAAAAAGCATATGCTATTGTTTGTTATTTTCTTGATACAAATAAGTATTATTAAATTATTTAAAAAATTGATTAGACTCAACTGAAGATGTCATAGACCTAATAGTATCTTCTTTACCATCTGACACATACTCCTCCGTTTTCTCGTATTTTCATTGTCATTAATTCTCCATTCTATACTCCATACATTATTTTACGCTAAACTTATTGTTGACTTTGGTTAGGGAAGACGTATTACTAATAACTAAAGAGAAACGAACTTTATTAAAATATCTGCTATCGCCGAGAATCGAACGCACACACCACTTGCTTAAAATCGCACGCCTTATATCTAAAACTACGACGCCACGCTGAAAACGATATCATAAATACTGATGGAATCCATTCGACATCGTAATTTATTGCTTGCAACTCGGTAATTTTTTTAAACTTTACTCTTTTTTAAGAAGAAGCATAATAAGGTATAATAACTTTAATATACATTTAAAAAAGAATTCAGTTACAGTCGAAACTTGTAGATATAAACAATCTTTTCTGGGAATGACAGTTACATAGCAAATTAATAAATTTCAGTTAATTTGTCGATAAAAATAATTTAGATTAAAAATTGAGACGTAATTAATATTTGCAAAAAGTAATTACTGATAAAAAATAGATAATGTTAGATAATTAAAAAAAGACATTTGCAAAATTTAAATTTCGCATCGTTTTAAGCTTGTAACATAATTGTCACCACAAGTGGGTGCTCGGTGCGACCCTCCACGAAAGGGTTGCCGACCCGCAGCCGAATCAAGGCGAAAGCCCCCAAGGGCCCTCGAAGCGTGGAACAACGCGCATACCGTCGCCAGACTAGTTAGTCTTGGCTGATTCGCCCTTACGTGTACTGCTTCTTGAGAGTCGACTGTGCTAGTGTCGTGTCAAAATAATAATGCCTAACGACACCAATACACAAAGCGATCGGGATAGTTGGGATTTAGAAGGCGTCGCTCCATATCTGATTCAAAAAAAGGATCTAAATAATGGCTTGAATAAACCAACGATTAGAAACATGGTTTCAATCACACCCTGAAATTCGGGAACAATCCCAAAAACGATTAACAGATCGATAGGTTGCGATAGAGGCCTCCCCAGTAAAAACATAGAAACCCCAATCAAATACATACTAGACAAGGACAGAAAAACTCCACCAACAACCACAGACCTAACACAGAATCGAAACAGAACCCTTGACCCCATCGACTATATAGCCTTTTGGGATCACGAAAATCTACCAAACCTAGACGGACCATACCCCACAAGTAAAATAGTAACAGAAATAAACAACGAGACATTTCAATGTGATTCATTCCTTGACAATAATACACGGTTTATTTCAGAAACGGATGAACTCTTAGAAATCGTAGAATTTAACGAATTCATGAACCGTCAAAATGAAAGATTTTTTGAAGAAAGGGGAAAAGGGCAAATAATTTAGGAATTAGACTAGACCCTCCAGCAAATAGTTCTTGTGAACTTAGAGAGAAAATAATAGAACCAAACATTAGAAATAATAGAACCGAACAATCTCGTACCCAGTCAAATATCCTACAATAATATTGAAAACTGTAGCAGAACAAGAAACAATAATTTGAAATTACAAAATACGGATGATAGCGAACCTACAGAGGATAGAATCTGCTCAAACCAAAACAGAACGCGAAGACCCATTACAAAAAATGACAGATCAAACAGACGTTCGCGAATACAAAAGGGGATATAAGATAACTGACCGCGATATTTTAGAGAACTTAAACGCATTATTAATCGATGATGCTAAAGCTTGGTGTTCGATAAACAAAAACTCTTGGAGAACAATCTCAGATTTTTTCAAAGATTTTAAAAATGCCTATATCGATGAAAGATTTTCTGAAGAAATTAGGCAAAAGATTAAATTCTGCAACCAAAAAGGACTCAAGACATTCACTCTTATCTTACAGAAATTAGAAAACTATTTACAAAATTTTACCCTAGAAAAAGCCGGGAACAGGAATTGCGTAGAGCTTAAGGAAACCTAAGAATAGAATGTAAAATGTACATAAAAAGGAACGATTTTGATACTTTCGAACAACTAGTAGATTTAGGAAAAGAATGGGAAACTGAGCTAACCAAGTAGAAAGTTAGGGGGCAAGTTTTAAAAATAACAGAACCAAAAATCGAGGATAAAAATGACCAAAGGCGTAACTATAGTAACGGAGATAAAAATAATTTGGATAATATTAAATATTTAAGGGAAAACAAAAATAGTGAAAAGGATAACCAAAACGAAAATCAAAATAATCAGAGTAAAAAACCATATAAAAATTGAGTTCCATTTCCATTATTCGGATTTTCATTCCTGCCTTTCCCAAACCAATACCAATAAAATTATAGACGGAAATAAAAACCAAAAACAAGTTAATAATTCTAACAAGAGCTCACAAGATAAACCAGTCCAAACCCGAATAGGAAACAAGAAAATAAAACAAATGCGAAGGATAATACAAGTAATTCGAATTGTTATCATTGCGGTCTAGTTGGTCATCTTAAAAGAGAATGCCCATACTACAATTACAATCAGGGAAACTGGAAGGGCGGGTATTAGAACAAAAAACAATACAACTTAATACCGAAACGCCGGAAACATTAAATTCGGACAAAGAGGAAACGACGGAGATACGTTTTCATTAATTGACAAAATTCTAAAATAAATTATTTCGAATTTTAGTTAATACAGGTGTTACACATTCGTACGCTGGCAAGGAATTACTGGGAGAAATTCAGGCAAGTGGTTATCCTAATTCAAATCGATAAACAGAGAAAACTAGCTACGTTCAGGTTAGTGCAAAAATTAAACTCCGTAGGCATTTGAGGTACTGATATGATGAAAACCCTACGGATAACACTCGATTATGACTCAGAAACTTGGTGTTTACCAGGGAGTTCCCCCCACCCGCTCCCACATGAAAGCTTACCCAAACGCATTACCCACCCCCATAACCGAAATTAAAACCGAAAATAAAGCTAACACTGTAGAAAAAGAATATAAGGAAAATAAAAGAACTGATATTAGGGATAAAATATTTTCGGAGAATAAAAAAATTAAGAATAATAATAATAAAGCGAAATTTGGAGGTAGTATTAACCTAAAAAGCACAAGAAAACTTAACAAAAGTATCCCAAACGTCAAAGATAGTGAAATCCCCCTAGTACCTATCAACTCCAAACAATCCTAAAAAACCAAGAATAACCAAAATCCAGTAACAAATCCTATAAAAAATATTACTAGCCTAATAAGCATCCACACGAGCAACAAATTTTAACCCCTCGAGAGCATCCCCACCGACGACATAAGCGACGGCTCAAGCACAAAAGACTCAATTAATTTAGGGAAACCTGGAAAGAGGAAAAAAGTTACGAAAAATAATTCAGGGAAAATTTATTATAATATCAAATACGATAACGAATATAAAAATAGCGTTTGTAATATTTGGAAAATAAGAAAGTTACAAATCGGAAAGAATCAAAAACTGCATCTCAAAAAGCCAATGAGATATTTGAAAGCGATAATAGAAATCAATGGCTTTCTTTTAAAAATAAGGCGATTAAGTTAAACAATATTACGGATAGCTTAGGCATTGTTGAGCTTAACGAAAGCCAACAATCACAATTAGAAAAACTTCTTGAAAATAAAATTAAAATCGACTCGGGAAAAGAACATAGGGCAACTCATCTCACGAAACACAAAATTGATGTCCAAGGACACAATCCCATTAAACAGCAATATTACCACGTGAGCCTCAAAATAAAAGCAATAATTTACGAAACAATAGACAAATTGTTGAAACAGGACATAATAGAACCCTCTTGTTCCAATTGGTCAAATCCTATTGTTATGATAAAAAAACCTCGGAAAGATTATGGATGCTGTTTAGATTTCAGAAAAGTTAATAATATTCCAAAAAAGACCTCTACCCAATCCCACTCATGACAGAAATAGTGGACACTTTAAGATCAGCAAAATTCATTTCAAAAATTGATTTAAAACTAGCTGATTTAGAAATTCCATAAGAAAAAAGTTCAAAACCTATAAGAGCATTCACAGTACCTGGAAAGGGCGTGTACGAATTTGAAAGGATGCCATTTGGTTTAGCAAATGCTCCTGCCACTTTTCAGAGATTAATGGACAAAATTGTCACTCCAGTCCTGAAACCAAACGTTTTTTGTTATTTAGAGGACATTGTAATAGTGACTCAAAATTTCTATGACCACTTAAAATACTTGAACATTGTACTAGATAAAATAAATGACGCAAATTTAACGATCAGTCCGGACAAATGTGAATGCGGCTGCTCAGAAATTAAATATTTAGGCTTCAAAGTTAACGATAAAGGAATGCAAATAGATGATGAAAAAATTCAACCAATATTATAATTCCCTAAACCTAAAAATATTAGACAATTACAGCGCATAATAGCGATGGCAATTTGGTATAGAAAATTTATGCCACATTTCACCGAAATAATGGAACCAATAAATAGATTACTTAAAAAAGATAAACAATGGGATTGGGGATTAAAACAAGATGAGGCGTTCCAAAAAATTAAAGACCTTTTAAAATCAGTACCTATATTAACATGCCCAGATTTCACACAACTCTTTCAACTCGAAACTGATGCGAGTAACACAGGGCTGGGAGCCGTAATTTCGCAAACAATCAACGGCGCAAAGTACGTCATTGCTTACGCGAGCAGAAGCCTAAACGGGGCAGAATTTCGATACTCGGCATCCGAAAAAAATGCCTAGCGGTAGTTTAGGCCATCCGAAAATTTAGGTCATATCTAGAAAGGTATAGTTTTAAAGTAATCACGGACCACTTAGCGTTAAAGTGGCTCCATAACCTGAAAAATCCCACTGGCCGATTAACCAGATGGAACTGGAACTTCTTAAATATGACAACGAAGTCATATACCGAAAAGGTACGAGGGTAGTTCAATAAGTCCTTAGAATGAAGTATAAAAACAATTTTTTTTGGGTAAATTTTTTTTTATTTTTCAACATAATCTCCTTGGAGCTCTATACACTTGGTCAATCGCTTTTCAAGTTTTTTTAATCCTTCAGAAAAATGCGTTTTCGGAAGTTCCTCAAAATAAGCACTTACAGAGGCAATGACGTCTTCGTTGTCTGGAAATCTCTGTCCACCGAGCCATTTTTTGAAGTTTGCAAATAAGAAAAAGTCACTGGGGGCTAAATTTGGTGAATACGGTGGGTGTTCGGTCAATTCGAATTTTAGTTCTTCAATTTTAGCCATTGAAACGAAGCATGTGTGAACTCGGGCGTTGTCGTGATGAAAGAG
>NC_046665.1:13040678-13048406 GCF_010883055.1 Belonocnema kinseyi | reverse complement strand
TATCTAGTCGGGAGTGGTGCTGACTGAAAACAGATGATTTGGAGCGATTCGCGCGCCATATGTTGGTCATTCTAAGGATTTATTGAACTACCCTCGTAGTTCAAATCTTGTCACTGATGCTCTTTCGAGATCAGAAGAACCAGTAAAAAATATAGCGTTTGCGTTAGCTTGTAGTGTAAAAAAACCGAAAGTGGAAACAGCTGACACAACAGACGACTGGTACTCAACAAAAATCAGAGAAGTTAAAAAATGACCGGAAGAATGAGAAAAATGGCGAGTCAGATATTTGCAACTCTATTTTTACAGAACTCACCCATTAAAATCTACTTTTTTACCAGACTCTAACCCATGGAAACTCGTCGTACCCAAAAAATTACGAACACAGGTTTTGAAAGAAAATCACGATGACTTACAAGCAGAACATTTAGGTTCCGAAAGAACGCTCGCGAGAATTTCCGAGTACTACTTCTGGCCAGAGATGCATTCAGAGATAATCAAATCCGTTAAAAATTGTAAAACATGCGAAAGAACCAAACCGAGTAAACAACCGAAATTAGGGCTAATGGGAAAAAGAATCGTTGAAGAACCATGGACCATGATTGCTGCAGATATCATGGTCCCATTACGGATTTCAAAGAAGAGAAAAAATCAATATTTACTAGTTCTTGTAGATCTTTTTACAAAACGGGTTGAAATAATTCTGATAAGAAAAGCTAACGGGACAGCAATAGAGCCAGAATTCCATAAACGTGTCATTTCGCGCTAAGGAACACCTAGGATTCTCCACACTCAAAATGGCACGGAATTTGTCAACAAAACTTCAAGACAGCTTACAGAAAAATTCGGTATTAGACATACTAAAACACCTGAATATTACCCCCAAGCCAACCCAACCGAGCGCTATAACAGAACAATTAAAGAAATTATTAAAACCTATCTAAATAAGGATCATTCCACCTGGGATGAACACATAGATGATTTACAGTTCGCAATAAACACTAGCAAAAACTCATCAACACAATTCACCCCAGCATTCTTAAACTTAGGTCGCGAATTGGAACCACTTCAGTCCCTAGGGAAGAATTTAGAGAAGGATAGTGAAATAGAATTTCAAAGCATAGATAAATGGACAGATAGGCTAAGATGATTACAAATCATAAAGGAAGAAGTCCAGACAAATTTGGACGTAGCAAATAAAAAACAAGAGAATAGTTATAATTTAAGAAGAAGACCGGTAGAATTTAGAATAGGCGACAAGGTCTTAAAAAAAGTAACCAAATTATCAAGTAAAGCAGATAATATAGCAGGCAAGCTTTATGATAAATACGAAGGTCCGTTCATAATAAAAAAGAAAATTTCCCCAACGATTTATGAATTAAAAAATACTTAGGTAAAAGCATAGGAGAATGGAACATAAACGATTTCAAATTAGAAACCATTAGATAAATAAGAATAGAAAGGCATTAGAAATACAAAATGGCAATTAGAGAAAATTATTTATATTAAGCCTCGAATTCATAGAAAAGGCTAATAGAGCTCACCGACAATTGTAAGAAGACTTCAACCGAAAAGCCAAAGAAGTGGTGGACGAAGAAATTAAATAACAAGAAGAACGGAATTCAAGAATCCAATTTCAAAGAGACTTGCCTCGAAAAAACATCATCGCCATACAAGAAAAGAAAAAGAAAGAAAGAAGGGAAGAATGGTTGCAACAAGAAGCCAACAAACAAAAGGCGAATCAAACCATTACAGAGGAATGGAGACAATTTAAAGAAAGAAGAGACGAAGAATACAGATAAAATTACATATAAAAACAAGTTCGATAGAGCCATATTAAAATGATTTCATTCCTTTTTATTACAGACCATTTAGATACAGACAGAATTACACAATACCAAACGAAAACGCAAAAACTTACATACAGGGGGGTTGGGAATATATTAACCGTAGAATTAAAAAAACACTAAATGTCAAATTAACTAAATATAACCAGAAAATGAACAAAGACCAAGATATTTTAGGGTTGGACTTATACATTGACTCCCAAACAGTACAGGAATTGGACAAAGCAATTAACCAAATTTCAGAAATACATAATTCTCACCACAAGTGGGTGCTCGGCGCGGCCCTGCACGAAAGGGTTGCCGGCCCGCAACCGACTCAAGGCGCAACCCCCCGAGGGGCCCCGAAGCGTGGGACAACAAAGTTTTAAAAAATCATTAGTCGAACTTCAACTATCAATATTCACACTTTTTTTGTCCATTATTAATATAGTTAGCATATTGATATATCTTTAAAAGGAATAATGTTTAAGAAAATAAAACTTCATCAATATTGCCTGCAAAACAATGAAAATGATACATAAAAATATTGTAACTGCATAAAAATATTAATGCTAGATTTTCATTGTTTAAATTTACCGTCAAAGGGTATTGATAGTTGAATAATTTAAGTTGAGTATTATAATTTTATTTACTTGCACCAAAAGCTTACCTTTCTCTATTTATATGTACACAAATAACACGCATTCTCGTTTCAAGGTTTCATATTTATAATAATGAGAAAGAAATGTCACATTTTACCTAATTTTGATGCTTTCATTTTCTGAACAATTTTTTTTTAATCTGAAAAAACCTAGAAGAGTATTTTTCCACCCAAAGAAACAAACCTTTACAACACTGGCACAGCGAGAAATAAATATATATACATAGTCAGTTCGAATCGGAATTCAAATCGAAAAACTAAACGTGTCGAACGTAAGATTCGAAAGACTTTCGAACAGTCCTCTTCGAATCGGTTTTCTTTCGAGTCGAACTGATCGCATCCAATGTTCATTCGAAAGACTTTCGAACTGCCCACTTCAAATCGGGTTTCTTCCGTTTAGAACTTAGGGTGTCAAATGCCGATTCGAAAGAATTTCGAACTGCCCACCTCAAATCGGGTTTCTTTCGATTCGAACTGACAGCGTCGAATACCGATTCGAAAAAGTTTCGAATTGCTGAATTCGAATTGGTTTTCTTCGATGCGAACTGAGGGCGTCGCTTGCCGATTTAAAAGACTTTCGAATTGTCCACTTCGAATCCCTTCTTTCCCAATTCGAACTCGCCTCTTTAAATTTCTTTCGAATCGACTTTCGAGACGCCTTAAATTATTCACTAGGTCGGTTCGGAACAAAATAAATCATAGAAATATGAAGTTCGAATTGCTTTCAAAATATATCTCGAAATTAAATTGTATTCATATTAAACTACATATTTTCATGACCTACTTTTTTTTAAATAATGCGTGATAGTTACTCTTATTTTCAAATTTTTTTCTGTTTATTTGCAAACACCATCAAGTTTTTAATTATTTTTGCTTTTTCTTAATGCAATTCAATGTAAAAGTGGAATCTACTTTTTGTGACGCCATCTGTTGGATTGGTTTGACCGGAATTTCCTCTCCGGGCCATAAGAAAACAACTACTATTAGACCAGTCAGTGAAGCATGAAAAAGAGTGTGTTGGTGCCACAATTCCAAAAGTGGAAGAGACAGTGATTTTCGTGTAGTGTTGATGCCTGGCAAGAAGGCCAATATGTTTTAAACAACAAATTCGTGACAGAAAAAAGTGCACACAGGTAAAAGTGTGCGAAATCATGTTTTTCAAAGATTGCGACCAAGATATGAATCGGGAAGGGGGGTGTTCAATTACTCATGAAAGGTATTAAAAAGATGTAAAATTTGGTTTTTGGAACTGCGAGTTCAGTTAATTTTTTTACCTGGAAAGAATCAAATCCGGAAAAATGAGTCACTTTCCAATTTTGGCAATAATGCATGCAGATCTTTCAAGATGTTTGAAAATATGTATTTTTGTAAGATAAAAGCTTGTCCAAAATGTCTCCTTTATGTAGTATATACTTTGGCAGGAAATCTGTTTTTTGCTAACAGATTGTCTGTTTTTTCAGGAGCTGTACTTTAAAAGAAAATATTTTAAAGCAATGCTAGCTATTTCTAGTAAAATGATCCGAATTTTCACTTGTGATATCAGTGTTTGGAATCGTGGTGAATTTATGGACAAGTTGCAAATAATCGGGTCGCGGCGGAGTGGAGGGATCAGCTTGAACGTGCGAGGCATTCGCGCTCAAATCGAACTACCATATTTAAATTGCGTCCTATGTAAAAATCTCGTGAACGACGTAATATATTAATGCCATTTTTTTAATTTGTACTAACTTTTTGCGCTGATTATGAATCCTACATCAAAAGTTCGCCAACTGTATAAGTAATGCTTAAAATGTAGGGGTGTTTTTATTATTTTCATTAATTTCACAATTCCTGAATTCATTTTCCAATTGCATGTGAATTGTATTTTATGGATTTAAACTTTGTTTAATTGTGTTTAAGAAAATGTTTATGAAATCAAAAGTTGGTCATCTGAGAAATGAAGGACATAACGTTCTATAAAAAATTGAGAAGTAAATGGCGGGACAAATGGCCAAATTGTTCAAATTATTTCTTCTTAAGTCGAAAGTATTTCGTTAATACAATCGGTATGAAAATACGAATATAAGATTAAATTTGTATATATCTAGTAAACCCTAGTTTCTCGTAAGCTCAAATACGTCTTTGCTTTCATCGCTTTGTTAATTTATTCAATACGAAGAACGTTAAAGAACCTGTATCGGCAGAAATATTTTTACGTTTGTAATGCACGCATGTTTTTTTCACATTATATAATTCATCTTCGCATGCGTCTCCTTGCTTATTTCTTGAACACAAATAGTTCAAAGGAACAAATGTCAGAGGAAATGTGTACATAAAAAAATATGGGCAGTCAAAACATTTAAATACTAACTATTCTGATATAATTTAAATAATTTCTTATTCTTGAATTAAAGTTCTGCTACTAATTGCAGTTTTTTTATTGCAATGATGCTTTTAAGCCGGATGCTTTTGACATGAACTATAATATGAATAATAAATTTGAAACACCTGGGAAATTAATTTCTATTTAATCAGCGCTCTATTTAAATTTTGGTTTTTGCTATAAGAATAACATTCATGAACAATAATACGGAAAATAAAATTGAAACAAGCAGATTCCTACATGAAGTATATACACTGTAAAAATTTTTTCGGGAAAATTACCGAAAATGTTCGGGACGCAATAAATCCGAAAATTCGGTAAATTTTCCATAAAAGAGTTCACGAAAATTCCACATTGATTTCGGTAATTTTTCTAGAGCTTAGGGAATTTTCACCAAAATATCTTTGGGAAAGTTCCACATCGTTTTGTTTAATTTTTCCAAAGTTCAGGAAATTTTCCTACAAAATTTTTGGTAAAATTCTCAGATTATTTTGGTAAATTTTTTATATATTTTGGAAATTTTCTCCAAAATAACTTCGGGAAAATTCCACATTGATTTCGGTGATTTTTCCAAAGCTTAGGGAATTTTTCCTACGAAATTACCCGTAAAATTCTTTGATTATTTCGATAAATTTGTTTTATATATTGGGAATTTTTCCTAAAATATGTTCGGGAAAATTTCACATTGATTTCGATAATTTTTTCAGAGTTTAAGGAATTTTCCCCAGAAATTTGTCGGTAAAATTCCCTAATCATTTCTGTCAATTTGTTATGAATTTGGGTAATTTAACCCAAAATATCGTAGGAAAAATTCGACAAAGATTTCGGTAATTTTTACAGTTTTTGGAATTTTCCATTAAAAAAATCGGTAACATTTCTTAATTATTTCGGTGAATTTGTTGCATATTTTGGACATTTTCCCCAAAATAACTTCGGACATGTTCCACAAAGATTTTGAAAATTTGTCTAGAGTTTTGGGAATTTTCCCTTAAAAATGTCGGTAAAACTGCCTAGCTATGTCGGTGAATTTGTTTCCTATTTTGGAAATTTTCCCCAAAATAACTCAATACAATAATTTAATTCATTTTTGATTCTCGAAAATATTGTAGAATCAGATTCATTTTTAAATGAAAATTTTGTTGTGTAATAAGAATTAAAACTTCTAGAATTTCAGTGCCTTTGACTTTGAAACGTTCAATTTAGTTTTTAATTTCAAATGTTCAAATATTAATTGCTTTAAATTAAAAATTAGTCGAAGTAAAAAATTTCCCATTTTCAATTATTTCATTTCAAACGCCTTCAATTATTCAATCAATTTTAAATAATAGATTTTAATTATTATTGTTTCATATAATGTTCAAAACATAATCTTTAAAAATTGGTATAATAATAGATTTTTAAGTCTGTTATATTTTTCATGTTAGGAAATAGAAATCCAGAGACGTGAATGAGCGATTTGCGAGCGTGCGTTTATTTATTATATGATTCAAAGTTACTTGGTTTTTTGCAAAAATGTTTGCTAACGCTTATTGACTGCCGCAATATTTCATATATTTAAAAAAAATGGTGGTCACCCTGTGAATAAATTAGCGTGTCACTCAATTAAAACAACAACATATTCTTTTTTCATAAATTTTAATTTTAATACAAAAACCAAAAATTAACTGGATGACTAAACACAAAATAAAATAAAACTATATTTGAAATTACAAAATGGTGGACCATCACAAAATTCAGCAATGACAAAGAATCAGATATTTTCCATTACAACATTCATTCCATCGCACAGTGTTCTGGAATTCTCTGGAAATCTCGGGGGATTCATAATCGCCCACAGGTCTTATTTGTTAACCGATTTAAAAGTTTTTTTTTTATAAAGGCTCAGCAATTAATTGTGAATTTTTATATCAAGAAAAAATACAGATGGAAACTCACTATCAACCGGAATCCCAAGTACCCATGTCCAAGGGTAAAATATTATGATGCGTAGAAGAGCATAAGGTTTGCGTGTGTCCTTTTGGTTGCATGTGAACGGTTCACCCTCCTATAGCTGTCATCTTTACTAAGCTGTTTCTTGCTCTAAGATCTAAGATGCTGTTCTTCGTCATAGAAATATGTAGATCAGAATGACTAAATGATGTACGAGGTGTGTTCAAAAAATAAGGTGACTTTATGGTTTCCTCAAAAAATATTCATTTATTCCTCAATATTTATGTTGTCCCCTTCAAAGTAATCCCCCTCAGATATAATACACTTGTACCAACGCTTTTTCCAATCATCGAAGAACTTCTGATAATCATTTTGTGGTATAGCCTTGAGTTCTTGCAGCGATGCAGTTTTTATCTCCTCAATCGTTGAAAATCGATGTCCTTTCATGGGTCTCTTCAGTTTTTGGAAAAGAAAAAAGTCACTGGGGGCCAAATCCGGTGAATATGGAAGCTGAGGCATGACTGTGGTGCTGTTTTTGGTCAGAAAATCTTTCACAAGCAACAATGAATGAGCAGGTGCATTATCGTGATGCAAAAGCCACAAATTGTTTTTCCAAAGTCATGGACGGTTTTTGCGTATCGCCTCTCGCAAGCGGCGCATAACTTGAAGGTAATACTCCTTATTGACCGTACGACCTTCTGGTAAGAATTCCTGATGCACTACGCCACGGTAATCAAAGAAGACAGTGAGCAAAACCTTCACATTTGACCGAACTTGACGTGCTTTTTTCGGTCTTGGAGACTCAAGATGCTTCCACTGAGACGAATGGGCTTTTGTTTCAACGTCATAACCATATACCCACGATTCGTCCTCAGTTATAACCCTTTTGAGAAAATCAGGATCATTATTGACTTCATTCAACATCTCCTGAGCGATGGTCATGCGATGGATCT
>NC_046665.1:13026608-13040578 GCF_010883055.1 Belonocnema kinseyi | reverse complement strand
TGGTAATTCGGCGATTTTTCAACACCATTTCTTCCACTGCTTGAACGTTTTCATCTGTTGTTGACGTGCTGGGACGTCCAGGGCGAGATTCGTCTTCGACATTCTCTCGGCCTTCCTGGAACAGCTTGTAAAACTTATACACATTTTTCTTAGTCAGAGTAGACTCACCGTGTGCAACTGTCAACATTTCAAGTGTTTTAGAGCATTGGATTCCATTTTTCACACAATATTTAATGCAAACTCTTTGCTCCATTTTTTCGAAAGAAGAAAATCGCCGAGCACACCTAACCCTTCTAACCTTTTACGCCTCTGCCAGAAAAACAACACGAACTATATAGTCAAAACTGTAAACATATGATCGTGACGAGTGTACCAACCACAACAAAACAAAAAATTTAAAACTTGAATGTACGTAGCCCGCGAAAAATTGAAAAGTCACCTTTCTTTTTGAACACACCTCGTACATGTGGTGTAAGTACCAGCATTTTGTAAACTATGGGACTGAGAATCTGGTCTGTTTTCAGTGTTGACTTGCTGATTAATTAGTGGCTCTTCAGTTAGTGTCTAGTCTGCTGGTTTTGTTATCTCTGCGAATATTTATGTGTATCGCTTGTTTTTATTTACTGCGCTGTGTATGTACTTATAGATACCAGCATATTGCGAGCGTATGAGATTGAAAATTCAGCTGCCTTTTCTGGTTTCCTTGTTAATTAATTTATTGTTTTTTAATTAACGTGTGCCTGTTTTTTGTGCAAAAGATGATGCGTAGCTTTTTTTGGGCTGTTGGACTAACCTTACACTGTTGGGTCGTTCCTTCCAAATCTGATTTATTTATTTATTAATTTATGTAATTTTTATTTCTTCTGGGGCCACTAAAATTTATTTCCCTATGTCCTTTTTGATAACATTTTGCGCAGGCGTTAGTCTATTTATAAAGTTTAATCTTTCCGAATAGTATTTCTGGGTCTCGCTCGATATTATTATTATTATATGTAGGTATTTGGACATTACTAAAATGGTATATATTGGAGAACAATCTTAGAATTTTTCTTGTGGCATTATGTTCCGCTCTTCGTTTTGAGACGAACGGTTCGCTAGTTGTTACATAATTTGTGCGAGCTTTAGATATTTCACAAGTTATAATGAATACTTGAAGAGATGACTTTGGTTGTGAAGTTACAACCTTATAAATTAGGTTATAGAAGTTATATTCCGTACTAATTTCATGCAGTGTTTGTAATGGGCTGACTGATTCAACTTGACTTATCCTTAGATTAGCTGGTTCCATTTTTACTGGAACATACAATATTTTTTAAAGTATCGAAATTTAAGTTTATGAATGAAAATAGAAAAAAGTTATATATTAATCTTTTTTCTCAAATTAATTTATGCTTATTAAAAAAATAGTAAAGAAATATATATTTCTCATGATTTTATTTTTATTTTAAATACTAAATTACTGTAGTAGAAATATCTTCATATAAAATTGTTTTTTTTTATTTGATAAATGCCTAAAAATATCTGCACGTTTAAGTAGTAGGAATTTATAGATTATATCTAATGTGATTATTTGATTCATGTGTAATTGTGTAAGGAGCGAAAATATTAGATTAATGTTTAATGTAAATATATTGTATCATTTCTTACATTTTTGCTCATTTTACAATTGATTCTGAATGTCGATGCCTCTCATACATTCTTGTATTTGAAAATTAAATTTTTTGCCAACAATTATTCTGCCGTCTCAACAGGAAAAGTCGTAACTACATTTCGGGTGAGGCCCATGCCATCCCAATTTCGGTTAGGTTGACAGGGGACTCATCCGAAATGTAGTTACGACTTTTCTTGTTGGGACGGCAGTATTACACACAGGTATTTGTCATTTTGGATACAACAAAAGTTTCGAACATGAATAATATTGTTTCTGAACATGTGCTATTTTACTAAGGAAATGACATGAATTTTATGTTTGGGAGAATAAGTTATAATTTATAGTAAATAGAAGGATGCACGGCTTACAAAATTTAATAGGGCTTCCTAGTAAAAATATAATTTGTTATGTTTGGCATTTTCGTAGAGCAGTATAGTTGAATAATTTCATCATGATTATTGCTATTTTTTATGCTTAGGTGCCTTGTTTTCTAAGATAAGTCTGAATAATTTTGTATCTTCCTGAAAAACAATCCATATTAGCTAGATAATCGTTATTTTTTAGATAGTGGTATGGATCAACGCCTTCCACGCAGGCTTAGTGCGTAATCTTTGGCTTTTAGGAGCTGGAATAATTTCTGTACAGAAACGAAATAAAAGATTCCAACTTTATATGGTTCACAACATTTATGGAAAGCATTCATATTTTCACGTAGTGTACTAAAAATTTAATATTAGCAAGAAAAGGTATTATTCTTTAAAGAATAAACATTGATGAGAAAGTGATAAGTGACAACTGGATAGATAAGAAGTGAGTTTTTTTTGTTAACATTTTGTAAGTATATAAAGGTTCGAAAAAAATATATTAACTTGATTATTCAAAAGTTCTTCCAAATAACATTTAACAAGGATACGTGATATTTAAAAATATATTAGGAAATTAGTAAGAGATTTAGTGAGAGGTAAAGTGAAAGAGAGCGATAGATGAATAAAGACTGGGGGTTGAAAAGAGTTTGAAATGCTAGATAGTATGAAATAGTGGTAAATTCGAGTTGAATTTAATAAGAGTAGGAATGGAGATCTTCATCTGAGTCCATAATAGATACTTTTATGGGAGTGTAGTCAAGAAATTCTCTATTTTGGTTGGTTCATAGGAGAAATGTGTTCAAAAGTAGGGTTCTACGATCTATTGTATGTATCCCATATGTATATTCAGAATTTTAAAAGAAAGTTTAGCTTTATGAGAGAAGTGATCATGGGATGTGCATACAACGCAAAAATCGATTATATTCAAGGTACACAAGTTTTGTTTTTCTGTTTTATATGATTATTTCAATTTGATTTAATATCATAGTGTGGGGGAAACATATTTCATTTGATCAAACTAATATTGGGCTCTTGAAGAATAATATCACATTTTATAAACGAATATTTCTTCATTGATTTTAGACAATACATAAATATATTTGAAAAAAGGCAGGATAATTAATTTTATGTAAATGCTGATTTTATAAAGATATGAACTTGAACTTCAAATATGCAGTTGCTTGCGTTATATTTTTATAATTTAGGGAGTTTGTAAGACAAATATTGATTATTTCATTTGAGAAAATAGATCTTCTAAGGGGTTATCTTTGATTGATGACACTGACAAATATATTCTTTAATTGACCCCTTAGAAACTAAAATACAATGTTAACTTTCTCAGCTATGGCAAAAAATTAGAAAATTTTAATTTGATGAAGTAAAGGCTTAAGTTAAAAGCATATCATATTTTTAAAGGCTGATTCTAGATCATAATGTTATTGCTGTTGGATGAATAATATTAAATTAGAATAGTTATATGGAATAATAAGAGATATTACTTCTCAAAGGCTGAATTCTATAAAATAAAAACAGACATGTATTATTATGATTGAATAGTCTAATTCGATAGTTACAATTCATAAAGAAAATTCTCATAGAGAATTTTAGATATTCAATCAATGTTTATTAAAGAATCACAAAAATAAGATTTATAATTATTTTATATAATGTTGAATTTATACTTTTGCAGAAAATCATTTCATTTAAATATCTAAAATAAGATTTGAGAATTAAAAAAAGAAAAAATCATTTATCAGTTACTTCAATTTTTTAAAAAGATTTTGCGCCTTTTCTGGTAAATCAATTAGAGAGCGCTTAAGTCGATTAATGTGTACAACTGTGGGGGAGTTTTTTATTTGAATTTTCACGTTTCCTTTTTCTGGAATTTCCTATACTTCGGACTGCCCTTAATGTTGATTGTTGAGTTTCTTAATTTTTTCTCCTTCTAGTGAAAATACTTTGTCTCCTACTTTGAATTCTTGAGGGTAAGTTTTCCTACAATGGTACTGTTTTGATTTTTCTTTTGCTGAGATTAAATTTTGTCTCGCTAATTCGCGAATTCTGTGTAATCCTGTTACTAAATTTTTGGTATAGTTATCATACGTTTGCAATTTTTCGTGTTCAGGCGGAGGTTCACTAGAAGGTAATCGAGCTAATTTTCCAAAAACTAATTTATACGGGATACATTTTGTTGCTTTGTGAACACTGGTATTATAAGAAAATGAGGCTAATTCGAACCAATCATCACATTCTGCGTTTTTCTCTGTAAATTGTTTTAAATATTCTGCTAGGACGTGATGTGATCTTTCTAACGATCCATTTGATTGCGTATGAAACGCCGTAGTTTTAAATTGCCTGATACGAAATCTTTTAGCGAATCTTCGTAACAAGTCACTTAACAAATCTTTACCTTGATCAGTTAAAATTCCTCTTGGTGAGCTAAAAGTGCAAATAAATTTCTTTACAAATGCGTATGCTATTGTGCTCGCTTGATGATTTGGAAGGGCACAAGCTAGACCAAATTTTGTGAAGTTATCTTGAATTGTTTAAATATATTCATTACCTATTTCATTATTTGGTAATTTTCCTGTGATATCCATTGATATCTTCTCAAATGCGGTTCCTGGGGTATCAGTTATGACCATTGAATTTTTCGTTTTGACGCGTACTAATTTTTTATGTTGACATTGTAAACAAAGTTGAATGTATTTTTGTATGTCTATTTTCATGTTCCCCCCAAAAGAATGTTCTCGTATTCTATTGTATGTTTTTGTCACTCCTTTGTGAGCACCTATTTCTGATAAATGAGCTTCTACAAAGATTTAATTTTTTTGTTATTTTGTGGGATATTATGTGATTCCTGAACAAATAATTATTTTTGTATTTGATTTTAAAAATACGGATTTAACTTGGGTCAAAATTTCTTCCCATGGTATATTATTTATGTAAGCAGTTTTAGCTATACTGATTGAATTTAAATTTAATTTTCTGGCTATGTTATGCAAAGAAAAAATTGTTAATTTTATATTATTCAGTGTTTCTGCAAGATTTTCTTTTTCTGCTTCTTCGATAGGAAGAGCGATATAGTAATTTTTCCTTTTTGAATTTCTTTTTCAAGACCTTTCTGAAGGTTTGTAAACTTGGGTAATTGTTCGCGTTTTAATAATAATTCTGATCCATTATCTCGTGGTTCTCCATTAGTTGTAGTGAAATATGCATAGTTATTTTTTCTCATTGTAATTTTATCGCGGCAGTCTATTATATTTGGATGCTTAGTTGACATTGCGACGACTGTTTTGTCCGGGGGTGGCTCTGAAGGCGGGCGTTTTTGTGCTGTATCTTCGAAATGTGTTTCTTTATTGCCATTTATTTCTGGTAAATCTCCATTAAAACCATTATTACCGTGGCGTGACATTTTGATTCATTTATTTTATTTAGACTTGAAAGATCCATTTGATTTAGTAATACATGATTTCTTTCTTTAACTTGATTAAATAATTCTTCAGTGAGAATATCGTTTTCTTTCTTCATATCTATACTAGAATTTGAGTTTGAACATGAATCAGTTTTTGATTTTGAGCTTGCATTAGTACATGATTTAATATTCGATGTTGAGTCGTCGTTGGTACTTCATTTTATAATTGATTGCTTGTCTTCGTTAGGAATTAATTTTGAAATTGATTTTAAACTTGAACTTGGATTTCCGTACAAAGAGTTTGTCTCTTCATGAACTCTCATTATTTTAGTATCATCTTCTTCATTTTCTTCTTTAATGTCTGTGGGGTTTCTTGATAACGCGTCTGCATTTACATTCATTTTACCGGCTTTATAGACAACTTCAAAGTCATATTCGGCTAATTTTAATTTCCATCTTGTTACTCTAGAACAAGGATCTTTGCAATTTTGAAACCAAACTAATGGTTTGTGATCGGTTACTAACGTGAATTTATGTCCGTATAGATAGGGACGAAAATATGTTACACAAAATATAATTTCTAAGGCTTCTTTTTGGTAAGTATCATACTTTCTTTCATTATCATTTAAACTTCGAGAGGCGTGAGTAATGGGCTTATCTTTGGCAATTTTTCCTTGGGATAAAATTCCACCAACGGCAAATCCTGATGCGTCTGTCGTTAGTAAAAAAGGTTGCGAGAAATCTGGCCTTTGCAATTAGGGCGCGTTATATAATTTTTCTTTTAATGTGTCAAATGTATTTTGCTAGGAATCTGGCCAGACAAATGGTGTGTCTTTTTTCAATAATTTATTTGAAGGTTGGGCGTCTTTTGAAAATTCGTCGGCTTCTACTTTCTTAGGGTCTGCTCTCACTCCGTTATTATCGATAATATGAGGCACCTAGAGCAAGAGTAGAACAAATATCATTGTCCAGGAAAAGTGCGATCGAAAAATAGTTGGAGCAAGAAAAAGACAAGTTTTGGTTCCGCTGTAAAGACGAACAGATTGAAGTTGGAGGAAAAGAGCGACAACGGAGTCGCTTTTTTTCTCGAACTTTATTATGTTCGTCTCTACCGCGGAGGAAAACAAATCTTTTTCTCGCTCCAACTATTTCGATTATATTATTATTTCAATCTATTCACGAAGGGTTCTCATTAAGTTCTTCACCATTCGCAGGATCTTTTGGGTGGGTTGTAATACTTGTACAGAGTCGATGAGTTTATAGTAATTTCATGTATCGGTTTGATAAGTTCTAGGTCTTATAAGTTTATCTTTCAATTGATGCAAATGTTGCTCTAACCTTGCTTATGAATTGTTTATTACTAATGCAATTTTAGAAACTTCACAAAATATTTTGAAAGCTGGAAAAACGTCTACGACCCTTTTCCCTCAGTTTGTAAATTTTTTTCACAAATGATTTAATAATTAATCAGAAGAATTCTTGTTTCAGTCAGGCTTTACGATTTCTTATCATAATATGCTTACATAAAAGAATTGTTTATCACTTTAAGAATTTCGACAGGAAAATATTGGAAAAAATATTTCAGAGCAAAATTGTTTTTTGTCTACAGTGTTATAGGATTCAATAAAAAAAACTAAATTTGTTATTGTAAGAATATCGATACCAAAATTAAAAAAAAAAATTTTTTCGCGAAAAATTGTTTTTTAAATTCTTATGAAAGAAGGTATTAGATTTGTATAAAATTTGACCCCCCCCCCCCTTCCGTTTTTGTCAAATGTCCACGTTTTGAGACCACTTGAATCCGAAAAACCGGTTTTTACGAATGTGTCTGTCTTTCTGTGGGTGCGTCCTAAAATAAATATCAAGTTTATTAACCAGCCATTTTTGATAAAAATTCAAAAAGTGAGCATATTTTGAAAATTTTTGAGACCACTTTTTTCAGGATTCAAAAATATTCTGTGAGTATATTCATAGTATTCAAACAGATGAACAATTATTCTGATGACGTTTTTTGATAAAAACAAAATTTACCAGAGTTATAAAATTTACTAAATTCCAAAAAACACACGAAAATTAACACTTTTAATTATATAAATGTGTTTGCAATAAAACACTAACCAGGTATTACTTCCCGGTTTAAACCACCCCCTCCCCCCCGCTCGCAACACCTCATCAATCGAAGTTTCGTGAGTCACTGAGGTTAGGGATATAATTTGGAAGTTAAAAAAAGGTAAGACTGATGTGTAGACCGTATGTGTAGCGTTTGAATCGTAAAAATTAAATTGAAAATGAAGAAATTCAGTTTTCTTAAGAAACGGCAGAAGTTGCAATATAATATTTAATAAACAAAACTTTTTTCAAAAAATGCGAATTTTCGAGGGGCTGGTCACTCAGAAATCAGGGAGTCAGACTAATAAAGATTGCCATCGGAATAACGAAGATTTCTTAGAGACCTCCCTCGGACTAACTCCAGATTTCTTGAGACTTACCACGAGACTCCCTCAAAAAGTTAATCGCGCGGTACTCGAAACAGATCTCCCGAGTGTTTCCGACAGAGTTCGAATCTTTCCGAAGGGGATTTCGCCGAACAGGCCGGCTGGAACGAGGCTTTTCTTGATCGACTAAGCCTTACTAAGACTAACTTTGGCACTAACCAAGGAACAACGCAATAGAATTTAGAGATTCCTACTGACCTCCAACCCCCCCGTGCTGCAAAAACGTATTTTAAATAAAGGAACAATCGAAATGAAAAACACTTATAAAATATAAACACGGTATTTTAAAAGCATAAGTGAGAAGAAAAATTATTGCTTACGCCTGATAGTTACAAAAGCAACCCCCGTATTTGTATTCGAATGCAAACTTGCATACTAATGCCAAAAATTGTATATATTAACTGTTGGGACATTTGTCCTCTTGATTTTTGTGCTCTTTCATTATCCTCCATTGTCATATCAATCGCTTTTGTAAAATTAACCCGAGGGGCTGGTCACTGAGATTTGAGGTGACTCCCGGACTTACGAAATACCCTGTGGAGGTCAGTATATAATTGATCTTTTTCGATGCACCTTTGAATGCCCTTAATCAACTTTCAGCGCAACAATTGTGTCTCTCAAGCTAGAACTTCTAGTAACGAAATTCCCCAATTTTTTACATTCTCATCATTTATGATTGAGAAAGTATTAGAATTGTCCGAAATTTCACATCACAGTTTTTCAACGGATCTTCACGTTTCAAGACCCCCTGAATCCGAAAATCAGATTTTTATGATGGCCTCTATCTGCCTGCCTGTCCGGCCGGCCGTCCGTCCGCAAACACGATAGCTTTCAAAAAAATGAAAAGATCAAAGTCATCTTTGGCACATTTTTTTTAGGTTCTAAAAGAAAGGACGAGTTCGTTAACCAGCCATTTTTGATAAAAATTCAAAAAGTGAGCGCATTTCGAAAATTTTTTAGACCACTTTTTTCTGAATTTGAAAATTCTATGTACGGAAGTTTATAGTAATAAAAAGAACAAACAATTTATTCTCATGAGTTTTTTTTGATAAAAAGAAAATTCTCAGATTTATGGCGTTTTCAAAAATTTTTAAATAAACCGAAAATCCAAATTTTAAGCCAAAAAACGCACGATATGAAAGAAAGTCGTGAAAATAAAAATATTTATTTTTGATAGCTCTACAAGATTATCATAACAAATTTTTGGATTTTCTTGAAAAATCAAAACTTCAAATTTTGATTGCTCAAAAAATAATGAAAAATACAAAATTCCATTTTGTGGACAAACTATGTAGGATACGAAAAAAGATCAATTAACAAAAATTGTTATCCCAAGAAAGATCTACAATTTCGTTAGGAATCACTTCTTGATAGGATGCGTACTTTTTGCTTTATTTGTGAAAAATAACATTGAAAATAAAAAATAAATAAAAATGTATGGAAAAACGACGAAAGTTACGAAAAAAAAAGGATTCAACAAAACCTGTTTACAAATGTCTGTTGGAAATTGAGCGCGCAGCGCGAGTGTCACGATGAGAATGTGTACCTCAAAGCCTTCAGAGCTTTGAGAAACTTAATCTTCGACTATAATTAATTAAGTAGACAATTCAGAGTATGAAGACGCATAAAAATACTGCCATTTAAAAGAGATCTTTTTGATAAAGTCTTATTCAAGCATTCCAAATGCAAAGAATAAATATCCGAGTGCAAAACGCGAACTTTTTTGGTCTGTATTGTCTATTTTTGGGTTCCACTACTTTTTATGAAAATTCAAATTTCGAATGGAGGTGCTGGCTTGCATAAACCTAGCACCTCCACTGTATGAAAATTAAAAGAAAAAAATTAAAACAGGTCAGAATTTATGGCTTTTTTGGGTTTTTGAACGCAACAACAATCAATTTCCAAAATCTACCCCTACTTAAAATAAAACTACCACCTATATAAAAACTCAAAAAAAAACCATTTTCAAAAAACCACCCCCTTGCGAAAAATAAAATCTGCAAAACACAAAATGCACCAGATTTTGGGCTTATTTTTGGCTCTCGAATTCACCAAATTAAAATTCAGAAAAACCACCACCATGCACAAAAACAGAAAACCATTAGTAAAAACTTAAACCTCGATATTGGCATTCTTGTAGAGCCCAAAAATCAGAGACTCCATTGACACTGGAAAATTCTCAAAAAGATTATTTTTTTACAATTTCAAATCTGCGTGGTAGAGAGGGATTGATTTGAGAGATTAGGGGTGAGCCCAATAATCGGAGTAGGTATTTTCGAGAAGCCCGAAAATCAGAGATTCGATTGACAATGGAAAATTCTCAAAATAATTATTTTTTGACAATTTCATATCTAAGTCAGAGAATCAGAGATTATAATAACCCAGGAAAATTCTGAAAACTATTATTTTTGACAAAGTCGTGATTGCCTGTTAAGATGTGGCCCCTTTTCTCTCAGGCCTCGAGTTCTATGCTTTTAGATCACAGACTCTGAGACTTTAAATCACGCAAAAATTTTTGCTCTAAAATCATGTGCTTCCGTGAATTAATCTATTGAAATTTCTCTCCGTGTAGTAACGCTGTAAAATTCCGAAAAATATTATTTCTACTACGCAGATATTATATCTACGTAGTCATATCTAAGAAATATCTAATCATATCTAATTGTATCTATGATTTTTGGGCTCCGCAAAAATACCCTCTCCGATTTTTAGGCTTCAACCCTTAACGTCTATAATCAACCCCTTTCTACCATGTAGATGTGAATTTTTTGTCACAAAATAATCTTCTTGAAAAATTTCCAGTGTCTATAGAGTCTATGATTTTTGGGCTCCTCAAAAATATCCTCTTCGATTTTTGGGCTCAAAACTATAATCTCTCAAATCAACCCCTCTCTACCTTGAAGATTTGAAATTGTAAAAATATAACCTTTTTGAGAATTTTAGTGTCAATGAAGTCTCTGATTCTTAAGCTCCTCGAAAATACCCACTGCGATTTTTTTGCTCAAATCCTTAACGTCTAGAATGAACCCCTTTCTACAACGTAGATATAACCTTGTAGAAAAAAAATCATTTTGGGAATTTTTCAGCGTCAATAGAGTCTCTGATTTTTGGGCTCCACAAAAATACCCATTCCGATTTTTGGGCTCCAATCCCTGACGTCTAAAATCAGCCCTTCTCTACCACGTAGATATAACTTTGTAAAAAAATAATCTTCTTAATCGTGAGTTGGACAACTAGATAGTATGTGAGCTAAATGCTCGGGGTTGTGCATGGCACGCCCTGTAGCTATCATCAGGAATGTCTTGGCTCAAAATGTGGCGACGGTATGTTAAGGTGGAAATGACATCATCTTAGCATGCAAAAATGAAACCCTCCTTACCAGACTTCACTCCGGGCGATTTAAGGAAAGCAAACGTTAGCTCACAAGACATTGACTGATCCTTCACATTTCTGTGGAAGATACCGTGCATCCTCTTATCGAGGAGCTGTTCACGAAAGTTTTTCTCTTGTGCTTTCTTAATCCAGGCCTTCAGGAGTGAGTACTCGAGATTTCATGCATTTTTCATACCCCTAATACTGAAGTCAAGTCCGAGTGTTTCAGCAGCTTCCTCCGCTGCTTTGCACAGAAACGCTCCTTTGCCCACTTCTTCGTGATTCCTGACCATTTTAAGAAGAGGATCTCTTCCATTTGCAACTCTATGTGCTGTACCCAGAATATTCCTGTTGTGAAGACATTCAAGACTCAATATCTTGCGACCACCTTGACGGCATGAGATGTACAGTCGCGGAACGGAAGACTTAAGATGCATGCTTTTGTTCATGTGCATAACCTTCCTTGTCCCGATATCAAGGGATCTGAGCTCGTTCTTCTTCCATGAAACTACTCCAAATGAATAGAGTACTACCGGGACGGCAAGCATGTTCGTTGCAGATACTTTGTTCCTCGCCGACAGTTCGGAAGACCAAATCTGTCGGATGACAGAATTGTATGTATAAGCCTCTCCAGCGCAAAGGTGTCGTATAGCTCTTATATCAACGAGCTCAGGATCTTTAGGGATGCCATTAGGTTTTCCTCGCTTCAAATAAACCTTAACGCATTTGTCTAACACACATTCCATTCCAATTTCTTTAGTATATCGTTCGACAGTCCCTAGAGCTAGATGTAGTTGCTCTTTGTTTTTAGCATAGATCTTGAGATCGTCCATGTAAAATACATGAGTGACCTTGTACTTCTGATCTGCAGGTTTGCCGCACATGTACCCGTCGGAATAACGAAGTGCTAGAGATAGTGGCAATAATGTAAGGCAAAAGACGAGTGGGCTCATGGTGTCGCCCTGAAAGACACCTCGCTGACAGGTGACTTTGTTAGTTGTCACACGATATTTTCCAGATGAGATAGTAAATCTGGTTTTCCAAAGCGGCATCAATCTCTCTATGCACCTAACTATTTGCGGATGAATCTTTAAGATTTCCAAAAGACAGATAATAAGTCTATAGGAGGTCGAATGGAAAGCTTTCCGATAATCAATTCAGGCCATCGATAGGTCACGCTGGTAGAATGCTGCATCTTTACAGACACATCTATCGATAAGCAGGTTCTCCCGACATCCGGCTACGCCTTTCTTTGAGCCTCGTTGTTCATACATTTCTTGCCAAACAGGTTCAATTGCCCGAACAATCATATCAATTAGGATAGCTGTGAGTATCTTATAAAGTGTGTTCAGACAAGTTATTGGCCTGTTGTTCTTCGGGTCAGCTAAGTTGCCTATTTTCGGCAGGAGTATTGTGCGCCCTTCCACCAACCACTCTGGAATCGGCTCTTCCGACTTCAAATATGAGGTGAAAATACGGGCCAAATGCTGATGGGTTGAAGAAAACTTCTTCCACCAGAAGGTTTTGATACAATCTGGTCCCGGTGCGGAATAGTTCTTCATCCCTCTAAATACTTTTTTCACCTCCTCGGTAGTGATGGGTGGGAATTTTTTATCAGGTTTTATGAGGGCAACACATAACTCCTTGAAGCTATTTATATTGTCTGAGTCTTCGTCCAGTCTATGCTGCACTTCGTAGACTTCTCTCCAAAATACTTCGACCTCCTCTGGTTTGGATGGGTCTTCGACAGTAACTGGAGGGTCATGGAACAGTCGAGATGGGTCATAGAGAAACTGCTGATTCTCTCTGTCCCACCTCTCCCTCCGCTCTAGACTTCTCTTAGCGTCAGATAGTATCCGTATTCTCTCAACAATATTCTGCCTGATGGTCAGCAGCTTTGACTTGTTAAGTGTGTGATGACAGGACCGGAGTTCGCGCGCGAACTTCCGAACCTTGTTCTAGTTGTGGTAGAGTAGGCGTTCCGCTTACATAGCTCCTTTTACGGAGTAGTTCAGCATGGTTTCGCAGACGTTGCTGCGAAAAATGCGACAGCTCCGGGTGTTTCTCGCACCACAGAGCATGCAGCCGTGCCATGTAACCCCGTTCACGGGCCACACTCGTATCGTAGCACTCTAGCAAGTCGTAATTCAGTTGCTCCGTCCACCCAAAGGTCGCGAGATCCCGCCGATCCATCGCATTGAATCCATTTTCATTGCCTCCCCCAGCTCTAGATTGGTCGGCATTGTTGGCCGACCCATTGTCGGGAGCCCTGCGCGTTCTGTTGTTTTGAACCGCACTTACTACAACTATGTTTGGTGTTGTCATTGTTTTTCCCACGAGAAGCTAGGGAAAGGGGTTCGTCCATCCTTGTAGAGCCCCGCATGCATGGATAAGGCTGCGTACTCTGAGAGATCGCCCAGTATCCCAGAGTCACCGTTCTAGACACCTCACCCAGGTGCCATTCAGCTTTCGGCATGGTTTTCACACCTCCGCTTGGGGGTTAATTCCTTCGGGACCACCCCTGGACAATTGTCCGCGACTGCTTATTTATTTTTGTAACCATATTCAGTAAAAACCCTTGGTACAGGGGCCCTCTATCCGCAACCCAAAGACGCGTTCGGTGGCTTTGTCATAGGCCCTTCTGTTTGATTCTAGAGGAATCAAAACCGAAC
>NC_046665.1:13022966-13026508 GCF_010883055.1 Belonocnema kinseyi | reverse complement strand
TGGATTAATAAAATGTTGAAAAATCAAACCTTTTGTTAAGGAAATACTTATTTTTACTACAAATATTAATTTTGCGAAAGAGAGAAATGAGCACATAGCAGATGACAACATTTGAACGGTGAGAATCTTTCGCAAATTTATTTTTTTCTCACAATTCTGACATCATAGAAGAAGTCTCGAACCCAACAACGTTTTCGAAGGGACAGCTCTTGAGGATGGTGACACTACATTTTGCGAAATACGTCGCGAAATGGAGAAAAATACAGAACAAACTGACATGGCCTGTGGATGTGTTGTAACTGCATTTGTGACCAGCCATCAGGCTAGCGTTTACCTTCGTGCTATGGGCGGTATCGGGACGCCCTTCCTTATCGACCGCGGGTCAAAGAGCCTGACAAGCGACCACGCTGCTATGGGTTCAACTCTTTTTGTCGACTTTTTTCTTCATATTGAGAACATGACAAACAATAATTTTAATACATCCCCAGCGATTAAATTTGTTCTTAAATATTACTGGGAAATAAATATCATGGAGACAAATTTCGAATAATTTATTTGTATAATCTTAACTTATTTTTCTTTACATAATTGCGGGTGATAACAGCCATAGATTATCACGTAGCTGGATGAGCACTGTTCAATTCGGCGGCGGAAGAAATGAGAATCAGCCAAAGATTAGGAAGCTCTCAATTGGGAAATAAAAAAGAAATGTAAATACCATTTGGAAATGTATTGCTGGGTAACTTGATAAATTTACCGTTTATAAATAAAACTCAATATTCACGAGTTCTCTAATTTTAAAATAATTATCAATCTTAAAAATTGTATAATCTCCAGCATAGTTGTCAGGCAACTTGATAAGCTTGGAATTTATAAATAAATAAGCGAAGGGCCTAATTTCGAAATTTGATAGTTTTGAAGTGTATTGCTTTGTAACTTGATAAATATGTGACTTATAATCCAGTTATAATTTTAAACTGGGTAAATTTACAAATTTACACAATAATAAATTGGTTCATCTATCAAATGTGTGCGTTTGCAGATGTTGTCTGCAAAAAGTATTTTTCAATTTTGTAGGAAATTTTATTCACATTTTTTGTTTTTAATTCCCAATTGAAAACTGCCTAATCGTTGGCTGATTCTCATTTCTGCCATCGCTGCAGTGAATATTGCTCCACCGGCTACGTGATAAAATATGACGATTATCACCCGCAAATATGTAAAGAAAAATAAATTACGATTATACAAATAAATTATTCGAAAAGTGTCTGCATGATATTTATTTCCCAGTAATATTTTTGAAAAAATAATTTAATCGCCGGGGAAGCATTACAAATTACTATTTGACATTTTTACAATACGACAAAAAAAAAGTTGACAAAAAGTTTTGTATCCACGGTAGTGTGTTCGCCAGCCTGCCTCTTTACTACTGGAACGGCGAAGATTAATAGAGGTACTATACATGTGCATTGCAGAAAGCATAATTACATCATTTTCTGCAGAAGTGATTTCAAATAAGGAAAAGTATTTTTTTAAATACAGAAAACATGATTTTCACTTTAAATTTTAGTTCGGCAAGATTTAAAACTATTTAGGAGCACTTTAGTATTTAAATCACTAGACTAATTCTAGTTAGAGTAAAGTAACACTCCTATGATACGGAGGGAGACGTTATTTTGGGTCCGCTATTATGAATGTTGTGATTTTTATCTCAAATTTTGATTCAGAAACATATAAAACTCCTTAGAAATTTTTGGCTTTCAAAGTACACGGTTGACCCCAGTTCAAACGTAAAAACTACTTTTCGTGTTAAACTGTAGGCTCCATCTTTAGTCCGTCAATTTAAATTTTGCAATTTGACCTCAAATTTGGATTCAGCGACATCCAAAAAACGACATCCAAAACTTAAACCTTTACCGATATAAAAAAGAATACGTATCCATTATTTTCGATAACTCTACAAATTTTCCAAGTTTCATCCAAAGTGAAGGATGACACTTCCATAGTATTACTTAAAAGCTATTTGGTCTATAGAAGTGTTTGAGCTTCGATGATAAAGGAATTTTACCGACACATTTAAAATTCAGAAAGTGTAATGTGCAAATAATGTCGCTCTGCTGAATCGTTCAAATGCTAAAAAATTTTCTTGAAAATATGTATCGATTGTTATGTTATTCGAGCAAAGGGATAATTGGCAATATTATTTATTTATCGATTAAGTTTTTGAAGATTAAATTTGCTTATTGAATTATTTTATTATCACAAAACTAATTGGATTTCTGGTCCTAGTGCCTAAAGCTTTATATAAAAGATTTGAAATCCTCGGTGAAGATTTTTCACTAATTAAATGCTTAACGATTACAGCATTCAAATCACACCACCTATCAGCGCATGTGGACAGCAATGAATGATGCAAAACCGTCAGTTTTTACCACAAGTAATGACGAGGGCGTTGAACGTGTACGAACTGGTAAGCGAGGTTATGCTTTTCTCATGGAATCGACGTCTATTGAATACACTGTCCAAAAACATTGCGGTCTTACACAGGTCGGAGGTTTATTGGATAGTAAAGGATACGGAATTGCAATGCCTTTAAGTAAGTACTTTTCCACTTTTTCGTATCGGCTAATTTTAAATGTTAGATACCAAGGTTGTGTAACAGTAACTATATAACTCGGGTTAACTTTAGGATTTCTAGTTTTAAACAATTATTCTGTTCGTGTCTTTCATTTTTTTGTGAGGATTCGGACTCATCGAGAGATCGTGGGGCATCAAGGGACTTCTATTTTCTGTCAGTCTCAAAGTACGAGGGTGATTCAAAAATGATCGAGACAAATACTCTGACACGTTAATTTACTATCGAAAAAATTTACAAAAATTTTCAGTTTTTCTAGATATTTCCCCTCACAAGATACGCATTTTGCTCACCTTTCAGGAAGTTTTGAAATGCCGGTATCGAAGAATTCCTTGGGCAACTCGGACAGCCGTGTGCGCACGAACTCCTCTACCTCGTCGTCGGTGTTGAATCTTTGACCTCCGAGGGCTTCTTTCAGTGGTCCAAACATGTAGTAGTCGCAGGGTGATAAATCTGGACAGTAGGGGGGGGGGGTGTTCCAATACCTCCCACCCCAATTCCGATATTGTATCGAGCGTGAGACGCGCGATATAAGGGCGCGCGTTATCCTGGAGAAGAATCGCACTTCGTGCTGAAATGCTCCTTTGTTTCGAGCGATAAGCGGGTTTCACGTGAGTTTTCAGAAGGTTAGAGTAGTATGCAGCATTAATAGTACGTTGGGCGTGCAGGAAATCGACGTACAGCACGCCCCGCCGGTCCCAGAACACAATACACATAACCTTACCCGTGGACCTGGTTGTCTTCGCTTTGATTGGCGCCCCTTCCTCCTTCTTCTTCCACTCTTTAGACGACACCATGCTTTCGAGAGTGTAATAGTGTACCCATGTCACGTCTGTAGTGAAGATTCCCGTTAAAAAACTGTCCCCCTCCGCCTCGTATCGCATCAGGAAGCGGCGACAAACTTCCA
>NC_046665.1:13021373-13022866 GCF_010883055.1 Belonocnema kinseyi | reverse complement strand
GTCGGATTGTGCCTTTGAGAGTAATTCGTTCCCGCATGAGTAGGGCAACTAGATAATATGTATCCTAGATGCTTAGGGTGTGAATGACACTTAGGGTGTGATTTAAGGACAGCGACTTTATGGCTCATAAGACATCGACCAATCCTTCATATTTCGGTCGAAGAGGCACTGCATCGTCTTGCCGAGGAGCTGATCGTGGAAGTATTCCTGCTGTTCTTTCCTTACTCAGGCCTTCAAATGTCATTACTCGAGATGAATGATGTTTAAGGCATTTTTCTCAGCCCTGATATTGTATTTCAAGGTCAAGTATTTCTGCAGCTTTCTCTTGTGCTTTGTACAGAACCTTTTCCTACTTCTTCGTACTTCCTGAAAATTTCAAGAAGAGCGTCTTGTTCATTTGCGACTATATGTGCTGCACTTAGATTATCATTTATGCGCCAAGATGTAGTATAGCACACCTGTCGACCTTAGCGTATTTTTTAAATCCAAATTTCCTTCGAATCTCCTAAATATATATTTTTTCATGCCTACAGGTACAAGCAGTTGCTCCTAATTTTCAGCGTATAACTAAAGATCATCTATGTGACATACATGAGTGACCTTATGCTTTCGAATTTCAAGTTTGCTGCAAAAGTACGCTTTCAAATGGCGAGTTGCAAGAGATAGTGGAAATAATGTGAGACAAAAGAGCAATAAGCTCATCTTGTCGCCCTGAAGAATACCTCTTTACAAGCTGACGGTGCTAGTTATCCCCCGTGGTTTGCCAGATGAGATGGTAAATCTGGTTTTAAAAAGTGGCATCAATATTTCTATTTACCTCGCGATGTACGGATGAACCTGTAAGGTATTCAGCAGACAGATAATAAGTACATAAGAGGTTGAATCAAAAGATTTCCGGTAATAAATCCAGGCCGTCAATAAGCAGCCCTGGCAAGATGCTGCATCTTTGCAGGTAGCTCTATGAATGAGCAGGTTTTCCCAACATACAGCTACTCCTTTCTCTGAACCATGTTGTTCATATATTTCTTGCTGTGTATTCTTCCCCCAAACACTTTGGAATAGGCTCTTCTGACTAAATATATGAGGTGCAAATGCGGGACAGATACAAGTGGGTTTGAAAAACCTTCTTCTAGAAGAAGGTTTTGATACCATGTAGTTCCGGAGCGGAACAGTTTTTCATGCCTCTTAATAAACCGATAGAATTATATTATTTTCACTTTCTTCATTATTTTATAAAAAACTGAAATTCCTTAAATAGAACGTTTCTTCACCATTTTTCAAGATACTACTGTCCGCAAAATCGTTCCATGTTTTTTAACGACATTTCTAAGAAAAATCTCGAATATCAGCAGTCAAATCAGTTTAATTTGGACATTGTTAAACTGTAATCGATTTGGAATTCCGAACTCATTGAAAATAGGTCACAGTTCAGAATGCTTAGACCTCGACCACGTGTGATGCCATGTTTATAAAAGGACAAAAGTCGTAAGATT
>NC_046665.1:13020073-13021273 GCF_010883055.1 Belonocnema kinseyi | reverse complement strand
GGAGGGTCAAGCTTTCCCTGGGTAAAAGTATTAATGCTGGGTAAAGTATTAATGCATGCCAAGAAAATGCTAAGACATTGACCGGGAAAATGCAAAAGGCGGTCGTCCTTAGTTCACTTCGTGTCCTCAAGGTGTACGAGACTTTTGATGGGTGAACGCATTGAGCCTGTCAAGTCCGTCACCATCTATGTATAAGATATAGGTGTTGACCAGGGTTTAAATATTTAGTTAAAGATCTAAATGAGTAGACGTTGTTGATTACTGGTTAATCTGAATCTGAATGTATTCAGTCAAGTACGCTTTCAAATGGCGAGTTGCAAGAGATAGTGGAAATAATGTGAGGCAAAAGAGCAATAAGCTCATTTTGTCGCCCTGAAGAATACCTCTTTACAAGCTGACGGTGCTAGTTATCCCCCGTGGTTTGCCAGATGAGATGGTAAATCTTTTTTTACCTCGCGATGTACGGATGAACCTTTAAGGTATTCAACAGACAGATAATAAGTACATAAGAGGTTAAATCAAAAGATTTCCGGTAATAAATCCAGGCCATCAATAAGCAGCCCTGGCAAGATGCTGCATCTTTGCGGGACAGATGCAAGTGGGTTTGAGGAACCTTCTTCTAGCAGAAGGTTTTGATACCATGTGGTTCCGGAGCGGAACAGTTTTTCATGCCTCTTAATAAACCGATAGAATTATATTATTTTTACTTTCTTCATTATTTTATAAAAAACTGAAATTCCTTAAATAGAACGTTTCTTCACCATTTTTGAAAATACTACTGTCCGCAAAATCGTTCCATATCTTTTAACATCATTCGGAGAAGTTAAGGTATATTTGAAAATATTTTAAGGAATTTCAGAGTATATTCACCCTTCTTGTTAAAAGGGCGCGCTTAGCCCATGTCAATTTTTTCTTATAAGCACTTGCACATTCTAAAGATTGTAATCGCTACGAGTTTGAACTCTATCTATAATTACCCTAGCTGACGCGTTCCTCACTCCTAAAGCCTCTCGGCTCTTCTCGCATGACATTTCTAAAAAAAATCTCGAATATCAGCAGTCAAATCAGTTTAATTTGGACATTGTTAAACTGTAATCAATTTGGAATTCCGAACTCATTGAAAATAGGTCACAGTTCAGAATGCTTAGACCTCGACCACGTGTGATGCCATGTTTATAAAAGGACAAAAGTCGTAAGATT
>NC_046665.1:13009290-13019973 GCF_010883055.1 Belonocnema kinseyi | reverse complement strand
TGGAAGTTTGTCGCCGCTTCCTGATGCGATACGAGGCGGAGGGGGACAGTTTTTTAACGGGAATCTTCACTACAGACGTGACATGGGTACACTATTACACTCCCGAAAGCATGGTGTCGTCTAAAGAGTGGAAGAAGAAGGAGGAAGTGGCGCCAATCAAAGCGAAGACAACCAGGTCCACGGGTAAGGTTATGTGTACTGTGTTCTGGGACCGGCGGGGCGTGCTGTACGTCGATTTCCTGCACACCCAACGTACCATCAATGCTGCATACTACTCTAACCTTTTGAGAACTCACGTGAAACCTGCTTATCGCTCGAAACAAAGGAGCATTCCAGCACGAAGTGCGATTCTTCTCCAGGATAACGCGCGCCCTAATATCGCGCGTCTCACGCTCGATACGAAAGAAGCCCTCGGAGGTCAAAGATTCAACACCGACGACGAGGTAGAGGAGTTTGTGCGCACATGGCTGTCCGAGTTGCCCAAGGAATTCTTCGATACCGGCATTAAAAAACTTCCTGAAAGGTGAGCTAACTACATATTTCACGGTTGTGATACGTGGTTACGTCTGAAATTTTACCGCAATTTCGCTGTAGCGGGTGCGGTTTCAAGACTAGCACCCGCTCCCGGCGAAATCGCGTGGTGGTCCTTATGACATTCTTTTAAAATATTTCATTGCAACAAACAGCTAACAAGCACCCCAGCGTTCCCCTGAGAGGCACTACCATTTGAAAATGGCACCAACTTCCTGCATAACTATGGTGAATTACACCTATAGCATCGTCTTACGAATGTGAGATTTGTAGCCACAGGGCACTATCAAATCACACCGACAGGGCGGTGAAACTCTCGTGTGTCTTGATGACACAAAGCGACCCAAGGATAACAGCTTTCTGCATCCATTTCGCAGTACCTTGCCATATTTTTGACCCGCGGGTTTGGCTTTCAGGTTATGATTCCGTGAAAGTTTCTCACCTTGAAAAGCACCGATCACAAGAAACATTACTTTAACCAAATATTTTATCTGCAGTCGTTATAGCTCCCTTTCAAGGTGAATCAACCTCTTCTCCTTTTCTTTTTCCCTGGCAGTGATTTTTTTAGTCGGCCTCAGTTGAGTATTCGAGCACGAATAGAGTTCGTTTCTTGAACTCTTAAAAAACGATTTTAAGCCTTGAATTTCCAATTAAGTGTGCCGCATTATATATGTCGGAATATGTCGTTGCTGCGTGAGTAGGCCACCTGGCTTATACTTGTTCTAGATGCTCAGCGTGTGCATGATCTGTAGCTGAAATAATTCCTGATGATTTGACCGAAGCAAAAGTTTGTTCTTTCGACAAGGAACTGACTTTCGACATTTGAATGAGAATTTCCATGCATTTTCTTATCCATTAGCTCTAGCTCAAATTTTTCAACCTCTGCTTTCTCTACTTTGGGTTCTAGAATTGAGGAACCTAGACGATGTAATGCACTTTTCTTACTTATGATAGTAAAATTCAGGTCAACGGAACTCGGCCGTCTGCTTCAAGGCTTTATAAAGAAAATCTCCTTTGCCAATCATCTAGTCTTTCCCGACCATTTTTAAGGGGAGGATCTCTGCCATTTGCAACTATATAATCTCTATTCAGAACAATTTGGTTATAAAGACGATGGAGATTCAGAAGTCTGCGTCCGCCTTCAGGGAGTGAGATGTATAATCGCGAAACGGACGTAATGATATGCATGCTATTACATATATGTATGATCTTACGCGTGACAATATCAATGACCGTAAGCTTTTCATTTTATTAAACCACCCCGAACGAGCACAATAGAATCGGGATAACAAGCATATAAGTTGCAGATAGCTTGTTTAATGACGACCGATTTGTAAAAAAAGAAATATGCCAAACTAAATTCTTTTATCTGCTTCGGAGAATCTTCTCTATTGACCCGAAGTCCTGAATGTGGCTTTGAGGGACGCCCAGGTACATATAGGTTTCTCCGATTTCAAGATATCTGATAAGACTTATATCTATACCCATCCATCCTGTGTACTTCTTGACAATGTTGAAAGCAAGTTGAAGTTTGCTTGCATCAGAAGCATTGACCGCCTAGTCATTCATATAATAGTTTATTACATAGAAAGATGGAGCGTATCGTCTTTTCATGGAGATAAGATTCATGGTGCCGCCCTGAAAGACGCCCCTCTGGAAGTTGACGTTGTTCGTTATCACACGATAATTTGCAGCTGAGACAGCAGATCTAGTTTTAAAATGGGCATCAAACCCTCAACGCATTTCAATAATTGCGGATGACCCTGCGAGATTTTCAACAGGCAGATGATAAGTCTATGAGAGGTTGAATCGAAAGCTTTCCCGTAGTCAATCTGGGCCATTGACAGGAAGGGCTAATAAGCTGCTGAGTATTTGCAGACGCACCTCTCAATTAAAAAGTTCTCTCTGCAGCTTGCTACTTCTTTTTGCGAGCCACGTTGTTTATACATGTCTCTCCACACAGGCTCAATTCTTTGAACAATGATATCGTATAGAACAGCTATAAAGATTTGATCCAACGTGCTCAAAAATGTTACTAACCTGTTATTTTCTGGGTTGGGCAAGTCACCTTTTTAGGTGGGAGTATAGTGTGTCCTGACATAGAAGTAAACTTCTTTCACCAGAAGTTCTGTTACCATTTGGCCCTGCAGTGGAAAAGTTTTTTTGTGTCCCTATGTGTTTTTTTTCCTTTTTGGCACTGATTAATGTGCATTCTGCTGCAGATGTGATGAGATATTCGCAAAACTACTTGAAGCGGATGATACTATCTGTATCTTCTTTCAACTCCAGTGTTTTAGGAATCTCGTATAACTCTAAAAAAAGTCTCTGCCTCGTTGGGCTTAGGTAGATTTTTGCCAGAAACAGGGAAACCGCTGATTAGGCTCGATATGTCAGCGAGAACTGGTTGATTCTCCACAACCCACCTTTCTCTCTTTGGCATTCTACTAATGTAGCCAGTTACACACCGAATGCGAAGCGCATACTGTCTCTCCCATCCAACATTCATGTGTAGTTGATGAAAGCATCTTTTGGTCTTTGGATCAATCGTGAGTTTAAGCCTTAAAGTTGAACAAGCCAAAGATCTGGCAGTACCATGTGCTGAATAACTGATGGTCTCAGATATACTCAATAAGGGAAAGATCCAATTAAGCCAAGTATTGACGCTCAACAGGAACCTAGGATTTAATGTTTTTTTTGTTCCTGAAATTGCGATCATCCCTGAGGGCGTGTCTGCTGTTCACGGTTGGTCTTAATGTAATTTTCTTCTCGTTTTTTTCGGCCTGTTGATTCTGCGGTTGGAAAAGCGCTGTACGTGCATATCCCTTTTTCGAGAGGGAGCCACTTGATTTCGCCATGATTGATGGAGAACGTGCTAAAGCTCTGCATCTTTCTGGCACCACAGAGTGTGCATGCGCGCCAGAAAGCCTCAGTGATCAGGGATAATGCTGGCATCGTAGCACTCTAGAAAGTAATCCTTGAGTTGTATAAGACGATCAAAAGACGAACTCGAGGAGACTTCTTATTCTTAAGGAACAACACACCTTACTGATCAAATTTAGGAGAGAATCCATTATTCCGGCACACACAATTAATTCTACGAGAAATTTCATGTTGCATAATTGTCACTATAAAGTTTACACTCAATTGGAAAACGCTAAAAAATTGTTTCAAAAACATATTTTGAATTGTGCAATTAAAAACACAATAGACAACAAAATGTAATGAGGACTCATTAGACAAGTTTTTTAAATCTCAGGATCTAAATTTAAATAAGTTGAAATATGAGAAAAAAGATTCTTGTATTAAGAAGTTTGAATTTAAAAAAGAAAAAATTACGTTAAATTCTGAAAAAATTAGAAAAATCAGAATAAATAAATGGTTTAAAAATATGTCGGATAAAGAAATTCTTGTTGAGATTGCAGAAAACATCACATTGGTTCATAAATATGGAATGCCTTATAGATCAGAAAAAATTCCTGTTCATAAGATTAAAGCTTCTTTAGAAAATTGTATCCAGTCTTTTGATAGAAACAATAAACAAAAAATACGTAGAAATGTGACCAAACTAATAGTAAATCATAATGAAAACAACAAATTTACAAATCTAAACTTAACTGAAGAGAAAATATCTGATTTTCAGAGAGAAAACAAAGATTTAATTTTTTAAAGGCCGATAAGGGTAATATAACTACGGATGTAAATAGAACCGATTATAATACCAGTATTTAATTCTTATTGAAGAATACATCTCTCTACAAAAAAGTAAACACAACTTTTGTTCCTTCCATAGAATAAGAATTTAATGATATTGTTAGGATATGGGAAAACAAATCTTACCTTAACGATCAAATGTCATATCGTTTAAAAAAACTTATTGTTTCCTATACTGGATCACCAACCTATAAATTAGCATCTTACTTAAAGTTTTCAAACCTACATTATCAGGAACAAATTCTTTTATTAAAGACAGTTGAAATTTAAAGACAAAATAAGGGATGTAAAAATACCTAAATATCACTTGATGGTTTCGCTAGATGTGGTAACAATATTTGACAGCATACCGTTAGATTTAGCCTTAACTTGTGAAGGACGGAAATTAACTAGTGATATTAATTTAACAAAAATACCAATAGACGAAGTATTAATTTCTGTGAGAATGGGCTTTAACAACACTGTATTTTACTTTAACAATCATTTTCATAAACATGTATCTGGTTACCCAATGAGGTCTCTTTTGTCACCAAAAATATCAAACATAGTTCTTGAATTCGTGGAAAAGAAAAACTTTGTCCAAATTAAATTTCAAACCGGTTTTTTATAAAAGGGTTTTCGATGATGTTTTCACTGTAACTCTGACTGAAAAAACAAACGAGTTTGTTAACATTTTTAATAGCATCGAAAAATCTATTCAATTCACCTTTGAAATTAAGGAAAACAATATTTTGAATTTTTCAGATCTATCCATCATTAAAACGAAAAATGATTGTTTAATTACGAATTTGTTTCAAAAACCGACATCATCAAGCAAATATCTTAATCATAATTCTAATAATCCCTTTTTGCAAAAAATGGTTTACTTAAAAATTTATTTAAATGATAAAGTGTTTACTATCCAATATATTCAAGGATTGTCTGAAAGAATTAGAAGTTTTCTTAAAAAGTTTAACATCAATGTTTATTTTAGAAATAGCCGTAAATTAGAAAATTGTCCCGTCAACAAAAAGACAAGGATGCAAAGGAAAATTTATCTAACATACTTTACATGATTAAATGCACAGTTTGTGAGAAAGTTTATATTGAAGAAACCTGCAGGAGATTAAAGATACGAATATCTGAGCACAAAATAGATTGTGAAATCGGTAACAATAAAACTGGTCTTTCGCAACATGCGAATTTACAATCTGAAAGATGGCATATTAATGATTATTAACAGTGAATTTTAAATTAATACTTTTCACTTTTTTGAATTTGAAACTTCTTGCCGTCGCTCAATGTAGAACTCTAAGTATTTTAACCTCAGCTTCTTTAACGCACAAGGTTATAAACAGAAATTTTTAACTTTTGACTCTATTTGGACTTTTATTAACAATGGCAGTTTCTACATCTACAATTTTACTTCGTCAATAATAATTGTATTCTACATCATACAGGTATTGAGATATTTAGCTATATTTCAGATCCAAATCTCACTTTTAAATAATAATTTGCTTTTTAAATGTATAACAACAAATATTATGTATTTTGCAGTCTTGAGAAAGACACAAAGCCGTGTCGAAACGTATCACGACCATAAGATAAGTAGCCACAAAGCACGATCACTGTTACGAAATATTGATAGTTTCACACCTCCGAGAGCACCGATCACAAGAAAAATTATTTTAACTAAATACGCTGGGTACAATATTGTCTGAGGTACCTTCTAAGATCTCAATACCCCTCCTTTTTCCCTCTGTTTCGCTGTGATGTTGTACTTTGCCAGAGTAGAAAATTTGATCACAAATATAGTTCGTGTGTCGAAGTCCTGTATAACGATGTCAGACCGCGATTGTGCATTGGCGATTGCTGCCGGAAGATTGTAGTTCTGAAAATTTTGGGAAACTTGGATAGTATGTGTTCTAGGTACTCAGCGCGTACATGACAGGCTCTAGAAATATCGCTGGAAACTTCTTTACGTAAAATGCGGTTACGATGAATAAGGTGAAAATCACACCGTTATGACACGCAAAAATAAAACCCTCCGTACCTGAGTAAAGTCCTGATGATCTAAAAGAAGCAAAAATTCGTTCCGCCGATAAAGGCTTAACCTTTGCCTCTTTTGCTTGGGCTTTTATAAGTGAGGCATCTGGATAGATAAATGTACTTTTCTCACTTCCAATGTTAAAATGCAGGCCAACGGTCTCAGTTACACATAAAACAGCTTTGTAAACGAACTTTTATTGGCTAATCATCTTGTGTTTTTTTTCTAGGATAATTCAGTTATAAAGATGTTAGAAATTTAAAAGTCTGCGCCCGCGTTTGCAGCAGAGAATGTAAAACTGCAGAACGGACAAATTGATATGCAAGCTCTTCTGCATATGCAGTATTAAAAGGTTAAATCTGTCAAAGAAGCTGCTGGTATCTGCTTCGAAGAGATTCCATTATTAATGCTACGTCCTGATAACGGCTCTCAGGCACGCCTAGATAAGTCTTACATAGATAGTCTGAGATAGATAGTCTGAGATAGATAGTCTGAGATAGATAGCCTAGATAAGTCTAAGATCTTTTCAGTATCAAGATGTCTGATAACTCTCATATTCACAAGAACAGTGTCACCGGGAACGTTATTAATTCATCCTTGCTTAGCTGAATCTTTTTACACTTGTCCAATCCAAAGTAAATACTACACTTTCTTGGAAACCACTCGACGATACCTAAGGCACGATAATCTCCAAATGATATCTGTCAATGAGCAGGCTCTCTAGGCAGCCTTCTGTGCTTTTTTGAGCTACGTTGTTTGTACATTCCTTTCCCTCTAGACAGACCCATTTCGGCGAACAAGCCTGAAGTTTCAAATAGCTGTAAAAATCGTACACAGCTGGTTCAGGCAGGTTATTGGCCTGTAATCTTCCTGCAGCAAAAAAATTCTTTAGGCCCCTAGGTACTTTCTATATCTCATCAGAAATTATTAATAGACATTCCTGCTCATATGTTATAAGATTGTCGTGAAGCTCCTTTAAGTGGCTGATGTTCTCAGTATCTTAATTTAATTTTAGCGATAGAACCCCGTAAATCCATTTCCATAAAGTCTCTACTTCGTCAGGCTAGGCTCGACTTTTGACAGAAACAGGGAGATCGCTAAATTGTCCCGGCAAGTCAGCGACAATATCTGTAGCAATAATCATAGTTTAATAACACAACATTCCGAAGTTAGGCGATGGATACATAATAAACCGAATTTTACGGGGAGATACGGGTGGTGGTTTTCTCGGCAAATTTAGTTCCTAATTAACTGGATTCTATCATTAATGGACCTAATTAATCAAATAATCGAATTCAATTGCTAACAAGACCCATTGTTATGGTTAAGATGTAAGAGTCATGGCATGGACTATAAGCCATTCGTCGCCCCTTCATCCGGGTTGCGTTCGAAACATCGCAAGTACTCTTGCTTTAAAAAATGTTTGGCAAGCAGCTGTCATCTCAGTGGCAATGGAGCGCCACAACGGAGGTTGGTGCAGCGACCAGACCACATAAAGCTGCAGGTCTTAGTTGACTTTTGTGATCATGTAAAAAATGAAGTATACCAGAAATCAATAATATTCAATGCCTAAACACAAATGCAATGAAAATTAATGGTTTAGCAGAAATTGTATTTCTCTAAAAAACGTTGTAAACTGAAAGACATATCAAATTCTTACGAGACAAAATATTTTACGGATGAAAAAAAATTTCTTACACACATTTACTCGGAATGAAATTGTGATTTTTTTAGCCCAAATGTTTTACTTTAAGTGAAAAATGTTATTTTTTATAACAAATTGTATGAAAAATTTCTTGATAGTCGTATATAAAAAAAGACATTTTATCAAACTTGCTGCGGCTAATCTTATGCTGTAAATTATATCAATAATCCTAATTGTTATCATGAAATAAAACACATAGACAATTGCTTATATTATTTGTTAGGAAAAATTCAAAGTATTAGTATTAGTATAAAAATCTGTTGGTGCCAAAAAACGCTTAATCTCTTGTTTGATAGAGATTTAAAAATTTTTAAATTTATTCATTATTACAACAAATTATTACAAGAGGTTGCATAAAATCCCATGGGATGGTACTATACGAGGTTACATAGGATTACACAAAAATTCAGGGATTACAAGGGATAGAATAGATTGCGTGATATTACAAAAGATTGCAAAGGATTACATAAGATCACATGGAATTACATAGCAAAAAGTACACCAGATTACAACAGTGGTTAACCCCTCTTAAAAAAACAGCAATGTGTCCGGGATGCTTTATATAGACCAGGGGATTTCAGCGAGGAAAATTTTTGTTATTTTTACTCACAAGCCACATGCTTCGTTACCACCACCATTAATATTGACTCCGCTATAAAAGTTGGGATAGTGCTTACTCTCGTGTCAAAATGAGGACTTCCATACCGTAGTGAAGATCCCTATCAGGTTTCTTTTGGGATGATTTAATTCATAAATTCATAACTGCAAAAATCGTTATTTTTGCAGTTAGTGACCTGCTGGCTTAGTTTTGCCGAAAACATACTGTTAAGGAATGCAAATATAATTGAAAAAATTGTAATTGATAAAAGAACATATATTCCGTGCAAATAAACTGACATGTTCGTCCTAACAGCTGAAGTATTTTACTAACAGCTTAATTTTTGTATTTTATAAGATATTAGTAAAAAAAATTCAAAACCAATTATGTGCAATTATACATTTCAAAATGTTATACTAATATCAAATCGTTTATTGCACAAATTTTGTTATACGAGGCAATTGTAATTATGGAAATTGTAAGGTGCTTTCTTAGCTTTGACAAAATCTTCCGTTAATTTAATCCACAGTAATACTATTCTAAACTAATAAATAAAGGGTTGCAATATAGAACTAGATAATCAACGTTTTTGCTGATGAGATGTTCAGATATAATAATCTGATGTATATTTTCTTAAATATGTGCCTTACAACATATAAAACTTTTCTCTATTAATATCTGAAGTATGATTAATTAATTAATAAAATATTTGTAAAAACATCTTTTTCTGTGAGCAATAAATATTTATGGTATCATTTTGGATTCAAAACATAAAGCAAATTCTTTTCCATTGTAAGTTTTATATGTAAGTTTATTATATGTGAAATAATTTCTAAACTTTCTACACGAACCATGTCGCTCATTATTGAAAATGATCAAATTTCCTCTCGCTGCAAAGGCGTAATATAGACTTACGAACATACGTGTTTCGGCTATGTGTTAGTAGAATATATGGTATACACGATGGGCGGAAGGAAATTATCATCTTTGTCACTATCGAGGTGGAATATAAAAAATACGGGGTTTTGGTTTTGGATTCGAATGCATTACTATTATTTTGGTAATTCCGACAAACACTTTAGTGCCACATTATTTTCAATGTGAATCATTTTCTTCTATTTTTAATTAAATCTGAAGATCGCCTTACCACAATATATAAATGATTTAAATTTTATGTGGTAAATTTGAAATGATCATTACTATATAAACTATCACTCCTCATCCGTAATTGTTCTATTTTGCAGATTCCCCTTATCGCACGGCAATTAGTGGAGCAGTTTTAAAACTACAAGAAAGTGGAGAATTAGGACAGTTAAAAGAACATTGGTGGAAAAAGGTTGAAGCAGATCCAGGATGTAATACAGATCGTGGTGGAGGCGGAGGTGCTGATGCTGACGCTCTAAAAATGTCTAATGTTGGTGGTGTTTTTCTTGTTTTAATGTGCGGATGTGGCGTCTCTTTTGTAATTGCCTTATGCGAATTTGCATGGAATGTACGAAAAGTTGCTGTCGAAGAAAAGGTAATTGCTTATATAAACTACGAGTAACTAAATTTGCATTAGGAAAAAGTACCTGGAATCGCAGAAATATTTCGAACCATTCCTAATAGCGGTTAAGAAAATTTTAATATAAAATTACTCGTCGATGATTGCACCGATTTAGTTTCCATCTAGCGCACATCAGATATTAATAATTTAATATACCCGGAGTCATTAAACGGTAGTAGATGGCAGTTTTGACGAAAAGTGTCGTTCTTTACAGAAAAAAGTGAAAGTAAAGTTTTATACTCTAGAGTTTGGATATAATTTTTGCGTGTACTGCAGCATTGAGTTATTCCATGATAGACTTCTGCAGCCTAGCATATTGTATAACTGCAGTGAGCATATGGTGTGACGTGGTATTTAAATTAAGCACAAAATAATCCAATTTTTCTTTCATTTCTATAATTAATGAGCGCAGAGACAGAATCAACTTTGAATTTACTGTCTGAAGATTATGCTCGTACAGCTAATTAATCTACAGTCTGTCAAGTTAAAGCGTGGGTAACTTTTTTGGTAAAATATTTTATTTAAACGCATGTTTCTACATGGAATTACATTTGTCAAGGTGTCGA
>NC_046665.1:12983136-13009190 GCF_010883055.1 Belonocnema kinseyi | reverse complement strand
AGGGAGCTCTTCTTAATATTTTGACACCAAAATCATGTCGATACACCTTACCGACTGCGAGTAAAGCCACCCACGCTTTAACTTGACAGACTGTAAGTGGAGTGAAAATAGTAAAGATTTTTATTTCAAACATAAATATCGAAAGAAACAAATTCGAAGGACTAGAAATTATACAAATATGGCCACCTGTAGGTTAAGATTTGTACTCAAACTTTATACGGTGTCTTTCGTCGGCTACGAGCTTTAGTTTCTTTTCTAAGCTGATTTTGTAATTATCAATGACTGGACGAGGTTCCCACAAAAGCATGCGCCGGATCACAGGCACAGTTCCATATGAGTTTCAATTTTCGTTTAGTGAATTTCTATTTACAAGTGTTAAATGGTTTCGTTGTTCGAAGTTTAAAGAATAGTCTGGGATTCAGGTACCTTCACTGTCAGCCGTAATGACCATACTCGTGGTTGTTTTCTCGTTGAATTCGTCACATTAATTTGCGCTATTAAGATTTAATCAGTAGGCTTGCAATCAGTTTGTCAGGTTTGTAATTTAAAAAAGAGGATTTAATTCTCGGAACATAGCGACAGGTGTCCATAAACTGTAACCGCCATATCCATTTTAAATTGTCGTTATAATCTGAAATGAATTTCAGAGTATCTGTAATCGTTTTACCTATTAATCGACGTTTTAATTGGATTGATGTAAATTCGTAGTAGAATTTATTTAGTCAGAACTCGTGATTAGTTCAGGTCATTGTATTTAAAGGATATAATCGGTTATTAGAAAATGACCATGTGTCCAAAATAAAAAGACGCCATGTCAAATTTCAATCAATTATAATTTGGTCATCAAATTTTTCAGATGGAAGTCCGCGATTAATATTATTTCAAGTTTTTCCTTTAATTGTTAATTTGATCACAAGAATTTCGTATAAATCACTGAATCGATAAATCTGTTGTTAATGTGCTCAGGTTATTCCAATTATGTAAAATATTGAAAGTGTAGTCATGTGTGAAGTGAATTATTTTTCAAATAATGTCACCCCTGACTTCTCCCCTTACATTATCCCAAATAATTAGTAGAGTCAGTTCAGGCAACTAGTTACCATAACTAGTATCTTGCAATCATGGGACATGTTAGTTAAACCTTGTCTGGTCACTATTCGTCTCTAACCTCGAAAAATACTTGAAATCGTCGAATTAACATTATTTTGGGACGAGTTATGTAGTAAAACCACCTTACCATTATTGCTTCGGGGTCGTTGAATCTGAATCCATTTTTAGTTAAAACCCCTGTCTGATCACTATTCATCCCTAACCTTAAAAAATACACCAAATCGTCGAATTAGCACGATTTTTCGACGAGGTATGTAATCAAACTGAAACCAAATCTAATACTCGTGTAACTTCAGCTATTTACAATTAGTCTGTAACCTCTGAAAGAACCCTGATGTTCTAGGGTCATACGTTTGACTACCATATTGTACCTCTCTGCAAATCTCTTTTTAAGATGGCGTGGTGTCTTCTTATGATCTTTCTCTCTATAATAGTGAATCCTAAGGTTTTGTAATTTTTTCCCAGTTGAACAAAGCTGTTGAATCCAGTATTGCTTTATTTGGCTTAGCTTGAAGATTGCACAAGATACTTCTCTTTTAAACTTAGCGACAATCCCATCGGGTGATCCTTTGTCGTAAGCAGTTCCATAACAGTGCCATTCGTCTTCTATACCCAGTGGGCACACAAGTCCTAAACTTGTCCTATATACGTCTTTCGACGGACGTCTTAAGGACGTTCTGGGGACCTTTTAAGGACATGAAAAAATCCAAAGGATGTCTTAAAGACGTCCTAATTCTTCTAATCGTCTTTTCTCTCCTGGCAAGTCTTGTGCGGTGAACTACATTTCGTAGATAACCCCATAAATAAAAATCGGGTGGCGCAAGATTAGGGGACCTTGGCGGCCATTGAAAGGGGTCTCTTGTACCTATCAACTGACCTGGACAAATTTCATTCAAAAAACCTCTAGCGATAATAGCAATCGTCATTTGTTTGTCGCGTACGCACCAAAACACAAAAGCGACTGCAGCAATCGTAATTTGTTGGTCAAGCACCCCAAAGGGAGGGTAACCATCCATCCGGATTTCCCTAGACATGTCCTCATTTTAGGGCTTGTGTGAGTTGTCCTACAGAATTTTTTACTTTGTCCGGGTTTTTACCTGGATTTCTCAATTCATAAATTTTTATTTTTCAGGCAACTTTTGGACCTTTTTTACAAAATGTATAAATAATGCAATACCATCTAACGATTTCTTTTTCGATTTACAAGATAAATTACTATTAGACATTCCTGCTATACGAAAAGTATATATGTGTGCATTTGTGTTATTAATTAGAATACAACAGTGTTTAAAATTAAAAATATACGGTGTTAAGTTTTGATAAAATTGAATGAAACAATTAATTTTGAAAATGCTTTTAAAAAATCTCTTTTTTATTTAATCCTTTATATTATACGATGCCCTAATTTTCCTGTTTTCTTACTATTTTTTCTGCTTTGTACTCTTTTTTCAAACTTTCATGTCCTGCTTGATCCTCTTTAAATCAAAGCAAAGTCTAACGAATTATTTTAAAAAACGTTCGCAATAATTTCCTGACTCTGACCGTGATTGTGATCCACCGTCTGCCAAAGGAAAATGTCTATCCAGGGAAGATCATCTGGAAAAATTGCTTTAGAATTTAACACTTCTGAAAGAATGGCCAGATCAGCTAAGACAATAAAAAAACTAGAGGATGTATTAGCTAAGTACACTTCAAAACCTGGAAAAACGTTACCAAAACACACTGTTAAGAAAAATAGAAAAGTGTTACGAAGATAATATTGATAGTAAACTGATCCCTCATAAAAATGAAGCTATTATTGTAGTACTTAAAGGATAGAAAGAAAAAGTACAAAAAAGACTGTTAATTTATGATATTAAGTCAGCACATATTCAATTTAAGAAATTGAATCCAGAGCATCCCATTGAACTCAGCAAGTTTTCTCAACTTCTTCCTAATTGGTGTATCTTGCCAGGTGCAAAAGGTATTCAAACTGTGTTTGTTTGTACAATACGTGAGTATTTAAAAAATATGTTTGATGCTACTAATATAAAAAAGAACACGAGTGATTGAGATAAACTGCTTACAGATTACAGGCATTGATTTTCATTAGTATTGTATAAACAGGCGAAAGATGCGTGTTATCTCAGAAATTATCAATCCTGTCCTAAAAGCGAAAAATTTACAGATTATATAATTGACACTTCAGAAAGGAGAGATATAACTTAAATTATCCGCAGCTTATTCTACTGACAAATGTACTCTTACCAAGCAGTGTCTTTAAATAAATAACTTTGTGCCTGAATTTGCGATATGACTGCAAACATTATTCCAGCATCATTTTATTTCTAAGCATCAATAAAACTATACATCAGATCGGAAGAATAAACTAAATCGTCGTGAAGTTCTTGTTCATACCGACTTTTCAGAAAACTTTTCTTATATTGTGCAAAATGCTGCACAACAATTTCATTACAATAACAATGAAGCCACCATTCATCCAGTCGTAATGTATTACAGAAATGATAAAGAAATAATATGTAGTATTCACGTTCTGATATCAGATATATACCAGTAGGAAAAGTAGAGTGACATGCAAAAGTTGATTCCAGATGAGAAAACTGTTGGAAAGTGTTTGGGCAGGTGCGTGGAGCATATCTTGAGTTTGCGCCAGTTTTAAAGTGATAGAAAATGAATATGGGTGGGCTGTAAAATAAAAAATACCAAATTTGACCGTTTTTTAAATTGGTTTCGTCGATATAACTCGTAAACGATATGTCTAATCAGCATACTTTACAGGAGTGAATTTGTTCAGAACACAAAAATGAACAACATTTGTTCATTTAGGATAAAAAATGTTTTTTGGTTTAATTGAAAAATAAACGAAGAAACGTTGTTTTCTACGCTAAAATTAGGGGTAAAAAATAATCTTTTTTATTGTTAAGAATGAAGTTAGACATTTGTGCATATCATGCTTACATACTTTGCGATGCTATAAAACTGCAAAAAAAATTGGTAAAGATTCATCTCTTTGTTGTCTCACAATGTAATTATTAATTAAGGCCTAAATATTTTTACAACAATTTTCTAAATAGCATAGCAGCAAAACTAGCAGTCTCACATAAATGAAGGTTTGAAGGGTTTACTTTCATAGTCTGTCGTTTTGGATACATTTCTTTTCATTTTTATTAATAATTATAGCGAATTGAAAAATAATTTAATTTTTAAGCTTATAAACAATGAAATTATCTCGGTTGTTTTTAACACTAGAAAAATAAAACGGACGGCATTTAATAGTACACTTCGAGACCTACATTTAAAAAAAATAACACTGCTAGGATTAATAGTTTTGCAGTTGTTGTTACCTGAACCTACCTACTAATTGCAGGTATGCAATTAATAGGTTTAGCAATAAAAAAATGTTATTATGCGTTTTCAAACCATCTCTTAGTGGTCAAATGGAAAATGTTTTTGTATTCTTAGTTTATTATAAAAAAAACCTAATGTACAAAAAACGTGACACAGATTTTACCTTGACATAAAATATAATGCAAAAAACTTGGATCTCACTTCAAATCACTTCAGAAAAAAGAAATCGCTATCCGAATACTTTTTCCCGACTAAACTGAACCTGATGTCAAAGTTTATACATTTTTACAAATGTAATTTTTATAAACAAATTAAAAACGTTGATTACACAGCCACACAAAAAAAGTGTGCGGATCTGGTAACAAGATACACGTATTCCTATGGATTTTGGGGCGCTGAATTCAAATTCGGTATCAAAAATCACCCATCTCGTCATGGTTGATCCATGACCTCAAAAAATGACAAAAAACATGCACTGAGGCAAATAAATTTCAAAATAATGTCAGTGATGCAAATTTTCACTTCAAAAACATGTCGACAACTCTGAAGGATCAACCCTTGCCTGATATCAACTTATTTAACGTAGCTTTACCCAACTGAACCTGACCTCACCTAGCCTGAATTAACAGAAATTTATTGAACTACACGTAAAACTCTGGAAGCATATTTTCCCAGTAGCAAATGTGTGCTACATCGAATGGGTCAACTCGAGCATAACCTAGAAATAAATCTAACCTAGCCTAACCTAACCTCACGAAACACAATTAAACTGATTGTGTTGTCCCGTTGTGTTTGCGGTGCCGTTTGAATCAGCTTGGGCCTAACCTGCAAAGAGGTCAAACCCATCCTAACCTAAAAAAACCTGACCTAACCTAACTTAACTTCACGTAACACAATTAAACTCATTTTGTTGTCCCGTTGTGTTTGCGGTACCGTTTCATTCAGCTTCGGCTTAACCTACATAGAGGTTTAACCTATCCTAACCTAACAAATCCTGACCTAACCTAACCTAGCCGAATGAAATTCAACCACACGTGTAGCTATGTAAGCGTACGGTTCTCAGTCTTACATGTGTGCTATATTTAATAGGTTAACTCGATCTTAACCTACAAATGAATCTAACATAACAGAACCTAACGAAATTTTGCTTAACGCAACACAACTTAACTTAAGTGTTCCCGTTGTTACACAATAAAATTCATTTGATTGTACTACAGGTGGTTAAAAATTTAGACGCATATTACTCATTTGAAGAAACTTAGAACTACAAATAGAATTGACCCCATTTCAATTAACCTGACAATGTTTGTATCATTTAACATGTAGAACTATAACTTAAACATGCAAATGAATAAGAGTTTTATTCAAAAATTTTTTCTTTGCTTTTCTTAAACTTAAGGGATATATTTATATTAAGGGATATATTAATTGTGTTATGTGAAGTTAAGTTAGGTTAGGTAAGGTCAGGTTTTTTTTAGGTTAGGATAGGTTTGACCTCTTTGCAGGTTAAGCCCAAGCTGATTCAAACGGTACCGCAAACACAACGAGACAACAGAATCAGTTTAATTGTGTTTCGTGAAGTTAAGTTAGGTTAGGCTAGGTTAGATTTATTTCTAGATTAGGCTCGAGTTGACCCATTCGATGTAGCACACGTTTGCTACTGGGAAAATATGCTTCCAGAGCTTTACGTGTAGTGGAATAAATTTCTGTTAATTCAGGTTAGGTGAGGTCAGGTTCTGTTGGGTAAAGTTATGTTAAATAAGTTGATATTAAGCAAGGGTTGATCCTTAACAGTTGTCGACATGTTTTTGAAGTGAAAATTCGCATCACTGGCATTATTTTGAAATTTATTTGCCTCAGTGCATGATTTTTCGTCATTTTTTGAGGTTATGGCTCAACAATGACGGGTTGGGTGATTTTTGACACCGAATTTGAATTCAGCGCCACAAAATCCATAGGAATACGTGTTTCTTGTTACCAGATCCGCACACGTATTTTTTTGTATGGCTGTGTTATTTTTCTTGCAAAATTCATTACTTGTTGATTTAAATAATATTACATGTTAACATAATCTATTGCTTAAGTTGTTAAATTGTTAAATAAACTTGCTTAAGTATATTTAAAGTAACTTTTTAAGTAATTAATAAGAAAATTAAATAAATAATCCAAAAAGGACCCTGCACCAAATGTATGGGAAAATGGCTTTCGGTGGATTTAGCTGAAACTTTGTAATTTTTAAGGTTTTAAGTGCCGGATGACTTGACTAATAAATCACTTCCTTAAAGGCAGAAATGGTACCCAAAGTAACATTAGTAACTAGTGCGCACATACCGATAATAACATTTTACCCTTCGCAAGAGGGTTGAACGCCAAGCGCTCAAGATCAGCGAATAAAGCCAATCCTAGTAACTTTAGTGACAAAAGCGATGTCACTATAAGAATCACGCATCAGAAAGTCGTCAGTAACATGTTTAGCCAAACCAATGAGTTATATTGCGCGCTTCTCGCAACGATCAAACGCTAAGCGCCCATGGTTTGAACTTGACTAAGTAATTACTTTTTTAAAGACCGAAATGGTATCCAAAGTAACATTAGTAACTAGTGCGTACATTCCGATAATTACATTGTACTGTTCTCAAGAGTACCGAACGCTAAGCGCTCATGATCAGTGAATAGAACGAATTATAATAGATTTAGTTACAAAAAGGTCTCGAGAGCGGATAGTAATCTTATTGGTGAGCTTAGGAAAAAAATCCTATCTGTTCCCTTCTGTATTAATTATGTTGTATTTCTTATTCCCTTTCTGTGTTTAGTTTCTTGTGTTTATTTGTTTTATTTTGTTGTTTCCGAATTTTTCTTTCGATTTATTAATACATTTCTCTGCCTTTCAAGACCATAAGAGCTTGTTTCTCTTATGGTTTAAAAAATGGCATTCAGAGTTCGATTGAATTGCTATGTGTGCGATAGAGTCAATCAACCAGGACAAATGGCTCGAATTGATGGAAATAATAATCCTGATAGGCAAAACATTGCAATTATTAGACGCCTTTAACTTCGAAGACCACCACTTAAAGTCCCCGATGAGAGTAGGTTATGTCTCAATTGCAATCAATCGATTCGCAATGAGATAGAGGAGCTCCAACGTGACCCAGGCTTTCTAAGACTGAATGTTCCTACACAAACAGGCAGGCAAACGTGCATGTTCTGTAATACTCATGTTAATACTCCAAGGATTTCAATTGAATGTAGAGTTAACGCTTTTATTGTCATGGACATTTTCATTCCAGAAGAAACAAGAGCATGCTTAAATCATTTGAATGAACATGGTTTTATCTTAGACCCCTTGCTTCCTGGCCTAAAAGCGATTAATAGACCGTATAGGATTCCGGGACAGCAGTTACTTCTGTTTTTGCAGCAACTTCGTAACGAAGCAAATGTTCATGCGGCCGCGGCGTTTAATAATGAGGATAGCTTCACTGATGAAAAGTTTGAAGCTATTGCTCCTGTAAGAAAGGAACAATTTAGAGAATTGTATGCATTTTGTGATCCTATTCCGCAGTTACATGGACATGGTGCTAGATACGTGAGGAAAAAATATCTGCTGACTTTCCTTTGCAAAATGCCTCAAGGTCTTTCTAATGAATTTCTGAAAGTGATTTTTCATTATTCGAGCCGGCAAGCTACAAGCATGGCCATTTCTACTGTAAGAGAGTCTTTAATGCATCGATTTGTCCCTGGTAATATTGGATTTAATGCGATAAGCAGAGAGGAATTCTTTGAAAGACACATGACATCATTCGCCAATCAACTTTATAATCCACAACCAGAAATTCCCAGAGCTATTGCTATCATCGATGCAACTTATGCTTACATGCAGAAGAGCAGTAACTTTCGCGTACTTCGACAGTCATTCTGCAAACATAAAGGACGTCACTTGGTAAAACCTGCTCTCATTGTTGCTCCAGATGGATACATACTTGAAATACAAAGACCATATTTTTCTGACTCGCGAAACAATGACGTACAAATGCTCATTGACGAATTTGAAAGAGATGTGGAAGGTATGAGAGAATTTTTCGACATTGGTGATATTTTCATAGAGAACCGTGGATATAGAGATGCCTAACCACTTTTAGAACGCTTAGGAATTGTGTCCAAGATACCACCATTTCTCCAACAAGGACAGAATCAATCGGTAACGGAAGAAGCAAAGGAAGCTCAGCTAATAACGAAATCTATATGGATAATGGAATCCAGAAATGGCCACATAAAGTCCATTTTCAAATTCTTTGAGAAAACCATTCCTATGGCTCATGTACACAATCTAAGGGACTTCTTTCGTATTGCTGGTGCCATAATTAATCGATACCATCCTGTAATCGAGATGCAAGGCGCTACAGCAGAGCTTGCAAGAGAACATATAGCGAGAGCTCGTGAGCGAAATATTGTGCAAGCGCGCGTAGAAGTGGACAATATGCACTACGGAAATGCAAATTGGAATCGCCTGCATAAACTTCAAGTACCACATTTTCCTCGCCTTACATTGGAAGAAACACGGGACATAACAATTGGCGTGTATCAAGTAGAACTTGCCCCATCTTACGTTCAAGACAAGCTGCAACGAGAAGAAGATGAGGAGTTTCAACTAGACACGCGACTTAATGAGCCTGGTTTAATCATAGGTACCAGATGTGGATAGCGTTCAATGAGATCGATGAAATAGGACCAGACAATAACGAAACGCTTCTCGGTTATTACTGCACATGTAAGTCAGGGGCCAGAACTCCTGGCACTTGCGCACATATTGCAAGCGTTTTATGGTTCCTGAGTTATGCACGTTACCAGCTACACGAAAACTATCCTCAAACTTTCATGCTACAAAGGATTTTAGACGCTGCTAATAGAGGTGAACAAGCGAATCCGAATCAAGAGCCAAAAATAGTTTAATATTTCGCAAAAGCTACTGCGATTGGTTCTATTCGCTGATCATGGGTGCTTAGCGTTCGGCACTCTTGCAAAGGGTACACTTTTATTACCGGAATGTGCGCACTAGTTACTAATGTTACTTTGGGTACCATATCTGCCTTTAAAGAAGTGATTAATCAGTCAAATTAAAATCTTGGGCGCTTAGCATTTGATCGTTTTGAGAAGCACGCTATATGAGTCAACGGTGTAGGCGAAAATATGACAGACCACGAACTGAACCGTGATTTCTATGTTGACATCGCTTTTGTAACTAAATCTATTGTAATTCGTTCTATTCACTGATCATGAGCACTTAGTGTTCGGCACTCTTGAGAACTGTACAATGTACTTACCGGAATGTCCGCACTAGTTACTAACGTTACTTTGGGTACCATTTCTGACTTTAAAAAAGTGATGAATTAGTCAAGTTAAAATCTTGGGCGCTTAGCGTTTGATCGTTTTGAGAAGCGCGCTACATGATTCAACGATGTAGGCGAAAATATGACAGACCACAATCTGAACCGTGATTTCTATGTAGGCATCGCTTTTGTAACAAACTCTGTTGTAATTCGTTTTGTTCACTGATCTTGAGCGCTTAGCGCCGCATAGCGCTAAAACTGTCAATTTTTTTGGATTTTTGTTAAGGATATTTCATCCGGCACTTATAACCTTAAAAATTACAAAGTTTTAGCTAAATCCACCGAAAGCCATTTTCCCATACATTTAGTGCGGGGTCCTTTGAAAATTTTGCCTTTTTTTACATTTTTTAGAGGAAAAAATGTATTTTGTTTGAAAATTTCATTTTATTTATAATTCGTTTATTACCTTTTTTATTCGTAAGATATAATAATAAATGTGTATACTTTTATCTGTTTTTTTATTTCATACAAAATATACAATTGTGATTTATTATTATGGACATTATATACGCAGTTATTGTAAACGAATTTTTTGCTACACGAGGGCACGTCGTCATTGTACTTAGTATCCGTAAGCATCTCACCAGTTTTTGCATCTATGCTATCTTTTTCGACATTTAAAAATGCTAAATATGGCAAATTAAAGCCAGATTGGTCTAAATCATCGTCCTTATCAACTTCTTCACATTCTGTATCTAACTTTTTGCTTTGGACATACCTTCTATCAACATCCTTAGTATTGATATTTTCACTGCCTTCGATGTTAATACTTTCATCTTGTTGACTATTGTCACAAGTTTTCTTATTACAGTGACAAATGTACTCAAAACAAGGTATACCTTTCTTCACACAGCCACAAAAGCTCCCGTACAACCTTTTGTGTATTTGCAACTGATGTCCTTCAGCAAGTCATGAGGAACCAAAGGTGCTGTGCTCAATCGAGGTTCTAAAATATTGTCATTTACTTTCCACCCGCAGTTAGTTGGCTTCATGTTTTTATTAAGCCACTTTTGCATCTGATTATATGCTCTGAATGCGTGTTGAGCTTGAATCTTTTGCGTGTTGAGTTTAAATCATTTGGTACAATTTGATTAAAAATGACTAATACGCCAATATCTTCTGATATTATGATTGGCCGTTTCTCAGAAGTTGCGTTTTATATATAGCTTCTTGAACAAGAAGTACATCGGAATCATCTTCAGCTTCAATCGTACGAAGTCCTGCAGCTTTAAGTTGTACTTTGAGTTGAGAAATTAATATAAATTTATTTTTATCTAACGACAAAAATTTGTCTTTGCTTAATATTATGTTTGTATCACCTCCTACAGATGAAGCGGCAGCTCAACACGCATCCAGAACATATTATCAGATGCAAAAGTGGTAAATAATCACATGGAGCCAACTAATTGGAGGTGGAAAGTAAATGACAACATTTTAGAACTTCAATTGAGCGCAGCACCTTTGGTTCCTCATGACTTACTGAAGGATATCAGTCGCAAATGCACAAAATGTTGTGCGGGAGCTTGTGGCTGTGTGAAGAAAGGTATACCTTGTTCTAAGGAGTGTAGTTTCTGTGATGGGGAAACTTGTGATAATAGTCAACAAGATGAAAGTATTAATATCGAAGTCGGTGAAAATTTAAATAATGTAAGTGTTGATGAAAGATATGTTCAAAGCAAAAAATTAGATACAGAATGTGAAGAAGTTGATAAAGACGATGATCTAAACGAATCTGGCTTTGATTCGCCAGATTTAGCATTTTTAAATGTTGAAAAAGATAGCATAGATGCCACAATTGATGAGATGCTTACAGATACAAGTTACAACGACGACGTGCCATTGTGTAGCAAAAAATGCGTTTACAATAACTGTGCATAAAGAAGATAGAACGATTTATTTTTTCTGAAGAGATTTGAAGTGAGCGCGTTCACTTTTGATCCAAGTTTTTCGCACTATATTTTTACCTGTCAAGATAGAATCTGTGTCACGTATGTTTCTACATTTTATTTCTTTATAACAAACTGCTCATACAAAGATATTTTCCATTTCACTACTAAGGGATGGTTTGAAAACGCATAATATCATTTTTTGATTGCTACACTTAGAAATGCATACCTACAATTAACAGGTAGGTTCTGGTAACAAAAACTGCAAATATATTGGTCCTAGCAAGTTTATTTTGTTGGTAAATGTAGGTCTTAGGGTCTGATATTAAATGCCGTCGGTTTTATTATCTTAGTGTTAAAAACAACCGAGATAATTTAATTGTTTATAAGCTGAAAAATTAAATTATTTTTTAATTCCCTATAATTATTTAAAGAATGAAAAAAAATATATCTAGAACGACGAACTATGAATGCTAACCTTTCAAACTTATATTTGATACTGGTTTCATTAATGTGAGACTGCTAGTTTTGTCACTACGCTATTTTGAAAATTGTTGTATAAATACTTAGGACTTAATCAACAATTCCATTTTGAGACAACAAATAGATGAATCTTCACAAATTTTGTTTTGCTGTTTTATAGCATCATGAAGTATGTAATTATGACATGTACAAATGTCTAACTTCATTTTTAAAAACCAAAAAAAAATCCTTTTTTTAACCCTAATTTTAACAAAAAGAACAACGTTTATTCGTTTATTTTTCAATGAAAATAAAAAATTGTAATCCTTCATCCATAAATTTTGTTTATTTTTTTGTTCTGAACAAATTCAATTGTGTAAAGTATGCAGATTAATCGCATCGTTTACGAGTTATATCGACTAAATCATTTTAAAAACCGGTCGAATTGGATATTTTTTATTTTACAGCCCACCTATATTCATTTTCCGTCACTTCAAAACTGGCGCAAATTCAGAATATGCTCTACGCACCTGCCCAAACACTCTTCAAGAGTTATCTCATCTGGAATCGACTTCAAAAAAATTCATAAGTTTTTTTAATAAGTTTTTTGTTTTTTGTCCTGAAATAAAACAGATGGTGCCAAATGTTAAAAAAATTATTTATATAAGTAATAGGTGCCAAACAGCACTACAAAAATAAATACCAGATGTGCAATCTTGTAAATAATAAGAATGATTTCGGTATCGATGCCGAATGGCACTGTTGTGGAACTGCTCACGGAAAGGGATAGCCCGATGTGATTGGAGCTACGTTTAAAAGAGAAGCAACTCGTGAATGACTTTAAGCAAACACAAATAAAGCAGTGCTGAATTCAACAGCACTGTTCAACTGGGCAAAAAACTCCACAACCTTAGAATTGACTATCAGAGCGAGAAATGTTATCAGAAGACTCAAAGTCATCTTAAAAAGAGATTAACTGAATCTCCACAAGTGAAGACCATTCAAAGTGCACACTTATTTTTGGTAACAGGTAAAAAATTAAATATATGCAAATGTTAAGGCAACAGAAAGCCAATAATAACTGTAGACTACTGAATGAGACGAAAAAATATGAACAAAAAAAAGTGTTATGCGAGCATTGCGTATTTAGCGTAATGACAGTCTCAACCCTGTAAAACGCAGAGAGGTACAATATGATAGTCAAACGTATAATCTTAGCAAATAAGGATGCTTTCGTAGGTTAGGAACCAATTTTAAATAGCTGAAGTTATACGAGTATTATAATTGGTTTCAGCGACCCCGAAGCCATAAGGCTGGGGTGGTTTTACTACATAACTCGTCGCAAAATAGTGTTAATTCAACGATTAGATGTATTTTTTGAGTTCAGGGAGGAAAAGTGCCCAGCTAAGTTTGAACTAACATCAGGTTCAGTTTCAGCGACCCCAAAACCCTAGTGTTAAGGTGGTTTTACTACATTACACATCGAAAAACAGTGTTAATTTGACTATTTGAAGCATTTTTTGAGCTCAGGGAGGAAAAGTGACCAGGCAGGGTTTAATTAACCTTGAATTCGGATTCAGAGACCCAAAAACCATAATGTTACGATTGTTTGACTACATTACTCACGCAAAATAGTGCCATTCGACGATTTGAAGTATTTTTGAGGTTAGGGACGAATAGTGACCATATAGGGTTTGACTAACATTTGAATCGGATTTGGCGAGGCCGAAAAAATATAGGTAAGCTAGTTTTAGGTGGAAAAATACTTTTCTCATATTTGTTATATGTGAATAATATTCCTTAAAATAAATTTTTCATGATTTCAGGCGAAATATTGGAACTGCGATGTTGTTTTTTTGTTTTTGTTTTTTTTTTGACCAGACGGCCTACTGTAGAGTTTTCAAATACGAGCAATTTGAACCGTATAACTTTTAAATCCAGGCATACTAGTTCTGGGCAGCCTACTTTGCCGCTTGACGTGAAATGACCGATATATACAGGGTGATTTTTTTAACTTTAAACTTTCAAATATTTCGAAAAATAGGCACTCTATGAAAAAGTGTTATAAATCAAAATTTAATCGCCGAAATATTCGCCGAAAGACGAATATATGCCGTATATACGCCATATATAAAGACGTATATACGCTGAAAGACGAATTATACGCCGAAAGACGTATATAGGACAAGTTTAGAACTTGTGTGTCCACTGGGTAAACTAATATTAGAATCGGTTCCCCCGCAACGCCCCCTGGGGGTGGGGGTGGGGGCAAGTTCGAAATCTTAAATAGAAACCCATATTTTTGTTGCATATTCGGATTCTTTGGATAAAAATGCGTATAATTTGTCTTGAAATTAGTCTTAAAACAAACTACTACTTTTAGCGTAACCTTGGAACAACGACGTGGAAGTAGCAGGCTTCTGTTCCCTGCGGGGTTCTTGATTAACGTGAGTCTCCTTGCCTCTCACGATTCGAGGTACTTGATTAACGTGATTCCACTCGCCTCTGACGATTCGAAGTACTCAGGGAATGATCTCTTAATTAAAGTATGTGCTTAAAATGATAACCTTCAGCTTCAATGCACTTACTTATCCGTAATTCAAATGAATTTACGCAAAGGAGAAGTGCGCAATTCCAATAAAGTACTTCTCGTGCTACCGCTGAATATTGTGCCGGAGAACCATCGTGTTGAAGTCACATGTTCTGCCATATTTCCAAGCTCAAGTCTTCAAGCCATATTGGCAGTTCATTTTCCAGAATATCTTGATATTTTTGACCATTTAAGCTTCCTTCGATAATCTGGGGACCAATCAGTTTGTTGCCAATTATTCCACATCATACGTTGACAGTCCATGGACGCTGGTGTTCGACTTCACGAAGCCACTGCGGATTTTCAATACTCCAGTAGTGCACGAAGTTCTTTATGTGAAGAGACATGATACGGATGATATTTATTACGCTTAAAAATTTTTCAAACACTGCTCTGAGACATTCCGGAATAACGAGCAATTCTCGTGTACTAACGTAAGGATTATCGGCCACTGCAGCTAATACAGCAATTTCATTTTTTTCTCCAGTGAGTGTTTTTGTACGGGTCTTTTTCTTAGCTTGAACACTTCCATCGGTAGTAAATTTTGTAATAGTACGATAAAATAAAGCACGTGACACAATTCTAGTTGGAAAATGCTGAACGTAGAGATTGACAGCATTATCAAGATTTCTTCCAGCTTCTCTATACACCAGAACCATTTAAATTTTTCTTGTACGGTTAGATACTCCATTGTAAAGAAGTTTTCGGAATAATCTTTGATCTAACTAAAATGAGTTTTGTCTTAAATGTATTTTTTATAATTTACTGTATTTAAGGAAAGAAAAAAGTAAACACTTTCGTGATGTTTCGATAGCCTCTGCTGACCTCAATCTACAATATTGGCAGAGCTAAAATTTAGAAATATTCAGGAAACACTGTTAATGTAAACGTAGTGCTTAATAATTACTTCTCAAGAACAGACATACGTTTTGGCATATTTTTTAAAACAATAATTACCAAAGAGATTCGAAGCTCTATTGCCCTTATTTTTAACTAACTTCAAAAAGAAGGAGGTTCTACCTATGTTCGTCGCGATGTATTTTTTTATGGACGAGTTTTTATTGCACTCGTTCAACGATTCGGTAGCGATTTAAAAAATTCTTTTTTTTTCCGTGATGAGTCATGTCACAATGGAAATGGTGTACTTCTTATTCTTAATGTATTGCAGAATCGTAAGCGTGCATTCTCAGTAATGATAAAATGAAGAAAAATTGGAGTTTGTCGATTACAGCACCATCTATCGCGAAACGAGAAAAGTGTTTTAGGCAAATTATACGCATTTTTATCCAGAGAATCCGAATATGCAATATAAAATATATACCCTGTATATATATGTTACAAGCAAAGTCGGATGTGCCGTCACAGCCCAGTCTGCCTAGCCCCTTCGCGAATTGACTGAGCGGTGTCAGGCAAAGTCCGAAGTTGCACTTTCGCTTCAGAATCTACCTGGTGAAATCGCGAAGTGTCCAACAGGCTCAGGCAAACTCAGGAGTAAAAAGAAAATCTTTGGGGTTTACTTTTCCCGCTGTACAGTGGGCTGGCTCGGGAATATACAATTTAAAATAGTCTACAGATGGCAATTGTGAATAGATTTATGCGTTTTTTAAAAATAAATTATCAGCATTAAATTTTTAAGAAAACTCATTAATTATATTTATTAATTTGTGTTTCAATATAATTATTTACTTAACGCAAGTTTTTGTCGAAAAAAAATAAACCCGATATAAGCAACTTATTTGGAAATGTACACTGAAACACAAACCACAAGATAAAAAATTTACATTCAAAATACCACCACCACGTCCAGACCTTGATTAAACAATTGCCGTTTTGAGTATAACTAAGTATGTGCATCAGTCCCTGAATGAAAGAGCGGTGGGAGGAAGGGACTGGGTTGATAAATTTGTAATTAGTTACAAAACTAATACAAAATTAAAAGGAAGTTTTGTTTTGAAGTGTTAATGCTAAATAATTTTTAAACCAGGTATTCAATTCACCTACTTTAATCAAAGAGAGATTTTGTATTTGCTATACAAATATACCATGACTATACAAGGACAACACCAAACATAGTTGTAGTAAGTAAGAACGCGCTGGGCTCCCGACAATGAGTTGGCCAACAATGCCGACCACTCTAGAGATGGGAAAGCCGATGAAAATGGATTTAATGCGATGGATCGGTGGAATCTCGAGACCTTTAGGTGGACCGAGCGACTAAATCAGGACTTGCCAGTGTGCTACGATGCGAGTATGGCCCCTGAACGGGATTACATGGCCCGGCTGCATGCTCTATGGTGCGAGAAACACCCGGAGCTATCGCACTTTTCGCAGCAACGTCTGCGAAACCATGCCAAACTACTTCGAAAAAGGGGCTATGTAAACGGAACGGCTACTCTACCACAGCTAGAACAAGTTGGCAACAGAGAAAGAGAAGCGACAATATGACCAACCGCGGGCAGGCATCTAATAGAGGAAGAACAATGTTTTATGACCCGGAGAAACATCAACACCAAGGTTTCTCTCAATCTTAAAGATCTGACTATCAATTATTGTGTGTATAATGCAGCGAGAGCTTTGGCCGTTGCGAACCGTTAAATAAAACTAACAGTTGCTCAAAAGACCAGAAGACGAATGCATCAACCTTCCATAAAGATAGGAGGGGCAAGAGAGTACGCGTCCCGCATTCAGTGTGTGATTGACTACATCACATTTGGCAGGAAGTTTACCGCCAGGGTTCGTAAGTTTGCGCGCGAACTCTAGACCTGTTATCACACACTTAACAAGTCAAAGCTGCTGACCATCAGACAGCATATTGTTGAAAGAATACGGATACTAGCTTACGCTGAGAGAAGTCTAAAGCGGAGGGAGAGGTGGGTCAGAGAAAATCAACAGTTTCTCTCTGACCCAACTCGACTCTTTCAAGACCCTCCAGTTACTGTCGACCACCTGCCCAAACCAGAGGAGGTCGAAATATTTTGGAGAGAAGTCTACGAAGTTCAGCATAGACTGGACGAAGACTCAGAAAATATAAATAGCTTCAAGGAGCTGTGTGATGCCCTCCTAACACCTGATGTTGAATGCCCACCCATCACTACCAAGGAGGTAAAAATTATTAAAAGAAATGAAGAACTTTTCCGCACCGGAACCAGATTGCATCAAAACCTTCTGGTGAAAGAAGTTTCCTTCAACCCTTCAGCATTTGGCTGACGGCCGAAGAATTACAGACCAATTACTTGTCTGAACATACTGTATAATATATTCGCGGCTATCCTAAATGATAGGATTGTTCGGGCAACTAAACCTGTGTGGCAAGAAATGTATGAACAGCGAGGCTCAAAAAAAGGCGTAGCGGGATCCCGGGAGAACTTGTTCATCGATAGACGTGTCTGCAAAGATGTAGCATTCTACCGGCGTGATCTATCGATGCCCTGGATTGATTATCGAAAAGGTTTCGATTCCACATCGCATACACTTACCATCTGTCTTTTGGAAAGCTTAAAGGTTCATCCGCAAATCGTTAGGTGGATAGAGAGATTGGTGCCGCTTTGGAAAACCAGATTTGCTATCTTATCTGAAAAAAATCGTGTTACAACTAACAAAGTCAACTTTCAGAGAGGTGTCTTTGAGGGGGACACCATGAGCCAACTACTCTTTTGCCTTACATTATTGCCACTATCTCTAGCACTTTATCATTCCGACGGGTACTTGTGTGTCAAACCTGCAGATCAAAAGTACAAGGTCACTCATGTATTTTGCATGGACAATCTTAAGATCTATGCTAAAAACAAAGAGCAACTACATCTAGCTCTAGGGATTATCGAACCATATACTAAGGAAATTGAAATGGAATTTGGGTTAGACAAATGCGCCAAGGTTTATTTGAAGCGAGGAAAACTTAATGGCATCCCTGAAGATCCTGAGCACGTTAATAGAAGTGCCATACGACACCTTTGCGCTGGAGAGACTTATACATACCTGGTCGTGCCACAGAGCCGTATTCAGGATGTGAAATCTATAAAGGATACTCTCCGAAGCAGATACAAACGTCTCATCCGGCAGATTTTGTCTGCTGAACTGTCGGTGAGGAACAAAGTATCTGCAACGAATATGCTAACCATCCCGGTAGTACTTTACTCATGTGGAGTAGTTTCATGGACGAAGAACGAGCTCAGATCCCTTGATATCGGGATAAGAAAGGTTATGCACATGAACAAAAGCATGCATCTTAAGTCTTCTGTTCCGCGACTGAACATCTCACGCCGTCAAGGCGGTCGTGGAATATTGAGACTTGAATGTCTTCACAACAGAATTATTCTGGGTGCAGCACATAGAGTCGCAAATGGAAGATATCCTCTTCTTAAAATAGTCAGGAATCACGTGGAAGTGGGCAAAGGAGCGTTTCTGTACAAAGCAGCGGAGGAAGCTGCTGAAACACTCGGACTTATGTTCAGTATTAGGGGTGAGCGAAATGCATCAAATCTTATCTATCTCGAGTGCTCATTCCTGAAAGTCCGGATTAAGAAAGCACAAGAGAAAAACTTTCGTAAACAGCTCCTCGATAAGAGATGCACGGTATCTTCCACAGAAATGTGAAGGATCAGTCAATGTCTTGTGAGCTAACGTTTGCTTTCCTTAAATCGCCCTGATTAAAGTCTGGTACGGAGGGTTTCATCTTTCCATGTCAAGACGGTGTCATTTCCACCTTAACATACCGTCGCCACATTTTGAGCCAAGACATCCCGATGATAATTCTTTCTGTTGCACACTCGAGGACAGACAAGGTTCTTCTTGACTTCGAGAAGAAAAAAAAGAGAGGTATAGAGACCTTATAAGAGAGTTGCAACGATTGTACCCGGAATATTCTGTTAAACTAATCGTCCTTATCATCGGCGCTCTTTGAGGTGCCAAGCTTTCACTCGTTAATAGCCTGAAAAGCATCGCTGCGTGTCACCAATATGCTAAAACGCTTGCGGGAAAAATGCAGAAGGCGGTAGCCCTTGGATCACTCCGTGTTCTCAGGGTGCACGAAACTTTTGCCGGATCGTCGTATTGATTCCGTTACAGACTGTAACCACCTATCTCACACAGTGAAACGTGGTTATGACTGAAATTTTACCACGATTTCGCTGGAAACGGGTGCAATTTTTCAGGTTAGCACCCTGTTCCGGCGAAATCCTGCGGTTGTCCTTATGACAAATTTTTAATATATATAGAGAAGAGTACTCGAATATGAGATATTCTCGTAATCTGAGAAAGCGGGGTATCAGCTAAAATAAGAGACCCACTCTACTGGTTCGATCACTAACTGGTAGCCCTTGAAGAAAGAGTAATTTTGTGGTATAGTCCATTTTCCATTAGGCTTCTAAAGATTATAGGCGAACTTTTTGTGAAATCGATGGTGGCTGAGTTCTTGGAAGGGAATCCTTTAAACCCTATTCATTATTAATTGAATATGTATTCAGCAGTAAAGTTTGCCTAGAGTCATGGGGATTGAATCACTACGTAGGAAAATATCGATAGTGTTAAAGTTTTTCATTGTACAGGTCAGGCATAGTAAGTGCATAGTTGCACGGTGTTGTTCTCATAATATGAGATACCTGTGGTTTTTATAACACTGGCTGCGCGGGGGATATTGGTTACAAAATTGTTTATGACTACTGCAAAAACTAAATATATCTAAATAGCAGTAAATTTATACTTCGCAAACATAGAATGAAGTTTTTCATGAAAAATAATACTTTATTTTGCACGCCAAACAGAGTTGGTATCTCATATTTGGGTACTCCCCTCTATGTATGTACATATATATGTATATATGTGTGAATTCGCCTTACACAATAGGCCTTTCCTGCAGAAGATTGAATTTGGAAACTATTTAGACTATATAACAATAAAGATATTGAAAATAAATTATTTAGGTTTTCTAAGTCTATCTACGTTAAATATAATACATATCGAGTTTATTATTTTCTTTTTTGACAAAAACTTGCGTTGAATAAATAATTATATTGAAACAAAAATTGATAATTATACAGAATAAGTTTTCGTAAAAATGTAATGCTGATCATTTCTAAAAAAAAAACTTTTATATCCATTCACAATTGCCATCTGTAGACTATATTGAATTGTAGTTTCTCGAGCCAGCCAACTGTGCAGCGGGAAAATTGAACGCCAAAGGTTTTAATTTTACTCCGGACTTTGCCTGAGCCTAACTGGCACTTTGAAATTTAACTAGGCAGAGTCCAAAGTGAAAGTGTTACTTCGGACTTTGCGTGACACCGCTCAGTCAATTCGAGGAGGGACTAGGCAGACTGCGGTGTGACGGCACATCGGAATCTTCCTGTAACATATATATGGAATAGTGCTACAAATCGAATATTTGTGCCAACTAGAATGTACACACAAGGCCGCGGTGGGTTGTGTCCAAAATTTTATTTTGGCCCACGATCGGCCAAATGTTGCAACATTGTGAAACCCTTCCAATTGTTCCCTTGGTCAAGATACCAGTAGAAAAAAACTACCAATCACACGCCCTGCGGATCTGAGCAAAGATCAAAAATAATTATATTATAGTTTTGATGCAGTCACTTCTAAGAAATGTTCCGAAGACCTATCAAATCGCAATTCTGGAACAATAAATTTAGCTCCATTTCTCACAGGAGCGAATCGAATTCTGAGGCTATATATGGCGACTGTTAAGCCGGCAAAAATCTGACTGTACTAGTCAACTATATAGTAAAGGTTTATGTACCTTTTTGTTTTCAAGTAAAAACGAAGTCTTCACGTGTCTTCCGTGACCGTAAGACAGAAAGAATGATTTTTCGACAATTTATTATTTAAATTGTCGGTCGAAGATTGGTCTGATTTGATGTTTCCAAATCATTACGTCATACAAACAGTCAGCAACATTCTGGTCACCATGGGTTATTTATCTTACATCTGTGCGAAGTATGGAGTTACCACAAAAAAATAAATTGGAAATTGGATACATACCAATAGAATATTGGTTATCCTAAAAGAATAACGTACTTTTTAAATTAGGTGTAGAAATGATGCCTTAATACCAGCAAATATCTAACAACACTTAAACAAGTATAATATACACAATTCAAATTATAATTAAAATTCTAAGTTTCAAAAAACTAAATTTAACTTTCAAATAGAATGTCTACGATTAGAGATTGAAAACTTAGTGACAAATATTCAAAAATTAAGTCAATATTCAAATTCCTTAAAACAGCGTTTACTGAGAGTTATATCTGATGGCTCTATTGATCAGTGTTTTGACTTACATGAATTAAGTCTTTGAAATTGGAAATATATAAAACAAAAAGATTGTTACTCAAGTAGTTTCAAACCATAGAAATATAAATAAATTGAAAAATTTAGAAAAATCAGACAAGTTAGTTGAAAAATTTAAAAAAGAACATAAAGATGTAATTTTTGTTAAAACAGATAAGATAGATCAAACTGTTGCAGCTAATAGAGATGACTATAATAAAACTGGTGAAGACATTCTTAAGAATAATATTCGATATAAAAATATATAAACAGGTATGGTTCCTACATTAGAAAATAAATATAATGACATAGTCATTAGATGGGAGAATAAAAGATTGATTAATGATCAATATTCATACCGGTTAAAAGCTCACAATAGTGTTGTGGCAGAAGCTTATGCTCTTCCAAAGGTACATAAACCTTAATTAAATTGGAGATTAATTATTTCTACAGTTGGTTATCCTACTTACAATTTATTCAAATATATTTCTACTATCTTCAATTCAGTTTCACAAAACACTCATTCTTTTTTTTTAATAGTTGGGACCTCAAAGATATTCTAAAAAACATTAATGTACCTAATACTCACCAATAGTTTCCTTAGATGTTATGTCGATATTTGATAGCATTCCGCTTGATCTTGCTTTAGATTGTATCGAAGAAAAGCTTATTTTAAATCACAATTTCACACAAATCACTAAGAATGAATTATTAATAGCCACTAAAACTATTCTCAGTGGTACTGTTTAATCCTTCAATAACAAATTCTATAAACAAATATCAGGTTGTCCAATAGGTTCGCCTTTATCTCCGTCAGTTTCAGATTTAGTATTACAAGATGTCGAAAAAAGGGCTTTCGATTTATTAGACTTCACACCTAACCTGTGTAAAAGATATGTCGACGATATCATAGCAATTGTTCCTTCAGAGAAGATTAACCTTCTTGTTTAAAATTTTTTTAATTTATCTGCTATATCATCAGAGATTGTACCTTACCGACAGTAGACCAACCCTCCGAACCATGAAGGCAGAAAATCTACACAATATCGATCAAGTTAAGAATCTTCAATAACAGAAAATTCCTAACGTCTTAATAAGACTAGATGGAAAATAATATTTTTAAATTAAAACTATTTCCTGAAAAAAGGATCCTACTCCCTCTTCACTCCATTGTGAATCGAACCACAAGACTTCTGATTTCCGGTCAGGTGCTTTTCCAATTAAGCCATTAGAGGGATCAGAATAAGAACTCTTAATTCAAGAACATAACGCTAATTTTTAGCTAGGTGTTAATGGTACAAGTGATTATTTAAAATTTTTTTAAATTTATCTGATTTATCTAATAATTTATCTGATCCCTCTAATAGCTTAATAGGAAAAGCACCTGACCGGAAATCAGAAGTTTTGTGGTTCGATTCCCAATGGATTGAAGATGGAGCAGGATCTTTTTTCAAGAAATAATTTTAATATAAAAATGTTATTTTCCATCTAGTCTTATTAAGACGTAAAGCATTTTCTGTTATTGAAGATTCTTAACTTGATCGATATTGTGTAGATTTTCTGCCTTCATGGTTTGGAGGGTTGATCTACTGTCGGTAAGGTACAATCTCTGATGATATAGCAGATAAAATAAAAAAATTTTAAATAAGAAGGTTTGGTGTGAAGTCTAATAAATCAAAAGCCCTTTTTTCGACATCTTGTAATACTAAATCTGAAACTAACGGAGATAAAGGCGAACCCATTGGACAACCTGATATTTGTTTATAGAATTTGTTATTGAAAGATTAAACAGTACCACTGAAAACAGTTCTAGTGGCTATTAATAATTCATTCTTAGTGATTTGTGTGAAATTGTGATTTAAAATAAGCTTTTCTTCGATACAATCTAAAGCAAGATCAAGCGGAATGCTATCAAATATCGACACAACATCTAAGGAAACTATTGGTGAGTTTTAGGTACATTAATGTTTTTTAGATTATCTTTGAGTTCCCAACTATTAAAAAAAAAGAATGAATGTTTTGTGAAACTGAATTTAAGATATTAGAAATATATTTGAAAAAATTGTAAGTAGGAGAACCAACTGTAGAAACAATTAATCTCCAATTTAATTAAGGTTTATGTACCTTTGGAAGAGCATCAGCTTTTACCACAACACTATTGTGAGTTTTTAACCGGTATGAATATTGATCATTAATCAATCTTTTATTCTCCCATCTAATGACTATATCATTATATTTATTTTCTAATGTAGGAACCATACTAGTTTATATATTTTTATATCGAATATTATTCTTAAGAATGTCTTCACCAGTTTTATTATAGTCATCTCTATTAGCTGCAACAGTTTGATCTATCTTATCTGCTTTAACAAAAATTACATCTTTATGTTCTTTTTTACATTTTTCAACTAACTTGTCTGATTTTTCTAAATTTTTAAATTTATTTATATTTTTATGACTTGAAACTACTTGAGTAAAAATCTTTTTGTTTTATATATTTCCAATTTCAAAGACTTAATTCTTGTAAGTCAAAACACTGATTAATAGAGCCATCAGATATAACTCTCAGTAAACGATGTTTTAAGTAATTTGAATATTGACTTAATTTTTGAATATTTGTTACTAAGTTTTCAATTTCTAATCGTAGACATTTTATTTGAAAGTTAAATTTAGTTTTTTGAAACTTAGAATTTTAATTATAATTTTAATTGTGTACGAGGTGTGTTCAAAAAATAAGGTGTCTTTGTGGTTTTCTCAAAAAATTTTCATTTATTCCTGAATATTTCTGTTGTCCCCTTCAAAGTAATCCCCCTCAGATATAATACACTTGTGCCAACGCTTTTTCCAATCATCGAAGCACTTTTCATAATCATTTTGTGGTATATCCTTGAGTTCTTTCAGCGATGCAGTTTTTATCTCCTCAATCGTTGAAAATCGATGTCCTTTCATGGGTCTCTTCAGTTTTTCGAAAAGAAAAAAGTCACTGGGGCCAAATCCGGTGAATATGGAGGCCGAGGCAAGACTGTGGTGCTGTTTTTGGTCAGAAAATTTTTCACAAGCAACGATGAATGAGCAGGTGCATTATCGTGATGCAAAAGCCACGAATTGTTTTACCAAAGTTCCAGACGTTTTTTGCGTATCGCCTCTTGAAAATGGTGCATGAGCCAACCGATATGCCACCGACTCACCGTATGCAACTGTCTACATTTCAAGAGTTTTAGAGCACTGGATTCCATTTTTCACACAAAATTTAATGCAAACTCTTTGCTCCATTTTTTTCGAAAGAAGAAAATCGCCGAGCTAAATAAGCCCTTCTAACTTTTTACGCCTCTGCCAGAAAAACAACACGAGCTATATAGTCAAAACTGTGAACATATGATCGTGACGAGTGTACCAACACAACAAAACAAAAAATTTAAAACTTGAATGTACGTAGCCCGCGAAAATTGAAAAGTCACCTTACTTTTTGAACACACCTCGTATATTATACTTGTTTAAGTGTTGTTGGATACGTGCTGGTATTAAGGCATCATTTCTACACCTAATTTAAAGAATACGATGTTCTTTTAGAATAACCAATATTTTATTGGTATGTATCCAATTTCCAATTTATTTTATTGTGGTAACTCCATACTTCGCACAGATGTAAGATAAATAACCCATGGTGACCAGAATGTTGCTGACTGTTTGTATTACGTAATGATTTGGAAACATCAAATCAGACTAATCTTCGACCGACAATGTAAATAATAAATTGTAGAAAAATCATTCTTTCTGTCTTACGGTCACGGAAGACACGTAAAGACTTCGTTTCTACTTGAAAACAAAAAGGTACATAAACCTTTACTATATAGTTGACTAGTACAGTCAGATTTTTGCCAGCTTAACAGTCGCCATATACAGTCTGTCAAGTTAAAGCGTGGGTGGCTTTACTCGCAGTCGGTAAGGTGTATCGACATGATTTTGGTGTCAAAATATTAAGAAGAGCTCCCT
>NC_046665.1:12966473-12983036 GCF_010883055.1 Belonocnema kinseyi | reverse complement strand
GAAAGAGGGAGCTCTTCTTAATATTTTGACACCAAAATCATGTCGATACACCTTACCGCCTGCGAGTAAAGCCACCCACGCTTTAACTTGACAGACTGTATAGCCTCAGAATTCGATTCGCTCCTGTGATAAATCGAGCTAAATTTATTGTTCCAGAATTGCGATTTGATAGGTCTTTGGAACATTTCTTAGAAGTGACTGCATCAAAACTATAATATAATTATTTTTGATCTTTGCTCTGACCCACAGGGCGTGTGATTGGTAGTTTTTTTCTACTGGTATCTTGACCAAGAAAACAATTGGAAGGATTTCACAATGTTGCAACATTTGGCCGATCGTGGGCAAAAATAAAATTTTGGACCACTTGCGGGCCCATTAAAAATATTCTAAAATGCCGGATAGGTAGTTCTTTGAAGTGTAGCAGACACATAATCCACTGCAATGGGTGATTAACTATCTTTTCGAAACATTGTACCATACCTTTGTGAACTCTACTGTTCAATACAATTGCATCGCATCTTATAATCATAAGTTCGCATATATCAGTATTGGGAGTCAGGTTCATTTAGTAAAGAATAGTGATCTTCTGTAATTGTTTCTTGGTAATTCCTCTTCCCTATGTTATATTGGTGGAAAGTTTTATCTCGAAGACCATCGAAATAATAACCTTTTACTACGGAAAGATTCGTCAATTTATTACAAGTATATTTCTTACTCTCCTTTTTTCTCGCGCTACTTTACTCTTATCGACATTTTAATTTTGTTTCGTCTTCAATAATGACCTTCATATCCACAATCACTGCATTTGATAACGCAGCAGTCGCTCTTTCAGAAACACCGAATCATTCACTTACCAACGTCGCATTAGAGAGTTTCGCCCTATTTTGTGATGAGTTCTGTGAAAGTGGCTCTAACATTTCATCATTAGCATTGTCGTTTTCTCCATCAAGTCTAGGTCTTCTCGATTAAGTATGAAAATTACCTTTTCCAGGTGCGTGTCTACAATTACTCTGTTCAGAAACAGCAAAATCATTACAGTGCGTATAATTATTATCATGGATATGATGGACACTGTTCACATTATTTACAGTATGTACATTGTTTTCTTCTGGCATAGAGGGTTTCACTCAAACTGCACTGGGGTGCAAAATTCGCTCACTTCTCTGATTAAAAATAAAGCCCTCCACATCTTTAAGTATTTTGTTGCTCAATGTTTTTACTGCTAGTAAACTTTCTCAGAATGCTCTTCCTTAAAACATACTTTTTATCAAAGGATTCTATCATTTAAATAATTCGATTTTTACTTACTACTGGTAAACGAAGATAAATATATAAATTGTGAATTTCATTAGCAAGGTATGCTGCAATCTCTTTGAAAGATGGTTCTTCACTACGGTGCTTTTCTCCCATGATCATTTGTCTGCCTAAAATCAAAGACTTCTGACATCTTCGTATTTAGGAAGTATATCTCTAAATTGTGGTTGTTCGCCCAGCAGAGGAGAAATGAAAGTCGCCATATTTAGAAAAAAGTAATAAACAATTACCATAAATAATTGATAAACGTTATGATGATGTACATAACTAAACTATTAGCTCAATTCCGAAAATCAAGACAGTTCCAAAGAACAATATGGAAATGTAAAAATCAATTTTTTATTCTACATTATCTACACTTTTAACTTGAGAACTTCCGATTTTTGACCATGATTTTTCGGACTGAAAACTTGAAGCGGGATTTAAAGAAAAACCACGATCTGGATAAAACAGAATGATCCAGAAAATTTGTAATTATACAAGAATTATATATCTCAGCTGTTCAGAAAATGCGCAATAGTTCATACTACAAAATATCTTTTAGCGGTAAGATTCTGGTGAAACCTTAAGATTTAAAAAAAGCTATTATAAATACATTGCCTGAACTTACATTTAGGATTTGTATTGAACAATTGTATGAATTATTGAATCAAATAAATCAAACAATCATCTTGATTATTATTAATCTAGAGAATATCATCTGGTCACCGTCAAATACCACTGCGTTTTATTAAGCAACTTCAATAATTTAAAAATCATATGCTTAAAAAAATACACTCAATATGACATAGAAGCATTTAGTAGGTAACAGAGTTGTATCAAAAGCAGAGTTAAAATATTTTCAGTAGAAATAGTACATATCGTTTTTTCTAAACGAAGCAATTTTTTTTATATTATTAATAAAATTCCTCTCCATAGCAACGTAACTTTAGATAGAATTCAACTAGCTATTTATCACTCAAAATATGTATTTTTCCAGGAATTATTACATTTATTAGCATTTTAAAATTTACTTAAAGGGTTATCGCACTGAAAATAATTTTGTAGACTTTTCTAAACTAATTTTCAGAATATTGTTGCTAGAAAATTCTGTAAGTCACAGTGAATAGTCAAATCTGTGAGAAAAGCATAGTATATTTTTTCAAAACACCCCGTCTGAAAGTTCGACTTTCGACGCCTGTATAGTGATTCGAATGTGGCCAACTTCAGATCTATTTACTTACTTTCCACTTCTTTATCACTTGATATGCCTAAGGAAGTAACTGAATTTCATTTCTTCTTTCGTGAGATCGTCCAACAAGCGACGACTTTGATGTTACCATCCCGAACTGTCATCAAAAGTTACCGGTAACTTTGCATAAATTTCCGTAAATTACTCTATATTTTATTCTATAAAATATTATTTATAATTATAATTATTCTATAAAATTGTACAAATTTCATAAGTTTTGATGAATGTCATAAATTTCCATAAATTTAATAAAATTTCATCGATTTCATAAATGCAATATTTTCCCAAATATTTCATAAATTTCCATACATTTAATAAATTACCACAAACTTTCGTAAATTTCGTAAATCACCATGAATTCAATAAATTTTCGTTAATTTTCTGAATCATCATAAAGTACTATAATTCTAATATTTGCATACGTTTATGGTAACGTATCGGTAACCGATATTTATTTGATTGCCCAGCTACACGGAGAAAATCTACTCTATGGCTTTGGACAGAGCTAACAAACACAACCCACCGCGGCCACCTTGTGCGTAAATTCTAGTTGGCACAAATATTCGATTTTTCGCACTATTAAAAGTTATGAAAATGCTTTTGAAAAATTCGAATTTAAATTCCATATATATGTTACAGGAAAATTCCGATGTGCCGTCACACCGCAGTCTGCCTAGCCCCTCCCCGAATTAATTGAGCGGTGTCAGGCAAAGTCAGAAGTAACACTTTCACTTCGGAATCTGCCTAGTTAAATTTCGAAGTGCCAGTTAGGCTCTGGTAAAGTCCGGAGTAAAAATAAAATCCCTCTAATAGCTTAATTGGAAAAGCACCTGACCGGAAATCAGAAGTTTTGTGGTTCGATTCCCAATGGAATGAAGATGGAGTAGGATCTTTTTCAAGAAATAATTTTAAATTAACCTTCTTGTAAATGTGTTTAACAGTATATAGGAGAGCATAAAATTCACTCATGAAATTGAAATAAACAATGTTATGAACTACCTTGATTTGCAAATAATTAAAGTTCTAAATGACTCTTTATTAACAAATTAGTACAAAAACCCGTCTTGCTCTGGGAGATATCTCAATTACAATTCACATAATTTATTTTGTCATAAAATTGGTTCAATGAAAGGTTTAGTTGGTAGATATGTCAAATTGAGTAACGTGCAATATAGAAAAGAAAATTTAAATCAACTAAAAACAACATTAGTATCTAATAACTATCCTTTTCCTTTAATTAATGATGTTATTACCGAGCCTGTCAATGAAACTTATAACAGCAGTAATAAGAAAAAGAAATGGATTGATACTTACAATAAATTTCATTTGAAAGTTACGCTACCATATATACAAGGTCTCTCTGAACGTTTACGAAGTTCAATAAAAATGCAATATAAATGTTTATTTCAAAAGTACTAACAATTTAGACAACTATTTACTAAGAAAAAGGACAGGAATAGAATTGAAAATTTGCCGGATGTCATTTATATGATAAGATGCAAATATTGTAATAAACTTTATATAGGCAAAACTCGAAGGAGATTAAAAACTAGAATTGCCGGACATAAAAGAGACTGTAGAATTGGGAATTTGAATACAGGTTTGTCACAACACTCTTGGAATTCTAATCACTATTTCGATTTCGAATTCAGCAATATTAAAATATTAGCTTCTAAAAAAAAAACTCTCATCGAAGACGTATTATTGAATCTATATTCATAAACAAATTTCGCAATATTTCCGTTAATTCACAAAATGAAATTTTAGATATTAATAAAATTTACCAAAGCATGATTAATTGATGTCATCTTTGTTTGATTACAAAAAAATTTTCTTTAAATTTTAAAATTAAAAATTTAATTTAAGTTCACGCTTCCTCATCAGTAGTTTTATGGAAACACGGCCAATCATTGCGTTTCACTTTATGTACTGCCTTTATCCTTATCGACGATTTACAGCCTTAATTATTTCCTAGTCATATGTTTGTCGCTGTTCCAAAACACTTAAAAGATTTTTTTAAAACTGTTAATAATGTAGTTTTACGTGAAAAAAGCAACTTCAATTTTATGAGGTTTTCTCCTTTTACTCATTATCAATATTTGTTTGGAGTCTTACTTTTTTAAACTTATAATAACGTAAAAATGATCTTAAACATAACACTAAAAATGTCCACGTATCAACTCCAAAATTGGAATTATTGTTATTTCGCATACAAATTGTTGTAAACTATAGTATTATTATTTAAATATTTTTGATTCATAAGTAATAATTTTGTAACTATTTATATTTATTTTTATTATGTATCAGTTTATTATAATTTTTTGATTTAGATACTTTCAAAAAGGCACGCAGTGATGCTAAAACGTCGCCGAAGTTTAAATTTGTCTAAAAATTAATTGAGTTGAAGTGATACCTCTAATTGATTTTTATTTTTCCGTGACCGTAAGACAGAAGGAATGATTTTTCTACAATTTATTATATAGATTGTCGGTAGGAGATTTGTGTGATTTGGTGTTTTCAAATCTTTACATCACAAAAAGAAAGTCGTCGATAAAAGATGGTGCAAAGCATTTATTTAATGTTATAAAAACAACAAGATATATCGACAAAAATGATCTGGATATTATCGATACAGTGATCCGAAGTAACGCATACTTTTCTCATATAGAAAACATACTTTTAGGTATGTTTTCTGATAGTAGTCAGGAAATTAAACTGCAAGCTACTGAGAGAATAAAGAACGCAAAAAAGCAAATATCGGCAGGAAAGTCCGTCTCTTCCAAGTTCCACAATTGCAGTTAAAATCCATTAACTATCATGAATTGATTGACTGGAGTACTATTCAAATAATTCCACCACCCGGCATGGCTAACATTTCATCCGTTGATTTACTGGCTGTATCAATTAATCAGATCTGGAGATTTACGAGTATAAGTTTCCAAATAAAACTGAGGCTGTGAAGCGTACTATGAAACTAGTCACAGAAACTTTTTTCAAGGTTTATGAGGAAGCAGTAGCTAGAGATGGGTTCATTAGAGCTACTCTTGATTTGAGAAAGATGCTTCCTGTTATTCAAACGAAAAAAGACTTCTACAAAATAGTAAAACGTACTCCTGAGAGTGAGAAAAACGGACCAGATTTTTATTTTTCTAAGATATGGAGAATGTATTACACATATATAAAAAAGTTATAATAATTGTGCTGTAATAAAAATTCATGTTTTAATATTTTTTCTGTCAATATCTTTAAGTTCAATTTTTTAAAGCATTTAATAAAAGATTATAGTTGGTTGTTTATTCATCGCTCCTGAGATTACAGGTTGATGTCAATATTTATAAAGGTATAATTCAGAAAGACAATACTTATAAAAAAATTAGTTTTCCTTTACTTGTAATAGAAGCGGTCAAATACAAATGATTATTTTAGTTTTATTTTCAATAAAATAACTATTCGTGTACTAAGAGTATAATATAATATTGTGAAAGTTAATTAAACAATCGGAGTTTATAAACTCGGAGGACTATATTTCAGTGTTTAATGAATTCAGAGTTTTTACGTTCAAAATGAAAGGGTTTTAGTTTTAGGGGAGCATGATTTTAGCTTTTCTCAGAATTAGATTTCATGGAAATATATATTTAAGGATGAAAATTTTATAGACACAGGATTTCAAAATTTGAAGTGAATGAGCTCAATTTTTCAGGGTTCAAAATTCAACATTTTATAATGTTCTCAATTCAACCGTTTAGGTTTCTAAGAGTTGCTTCTACTATTTAAAGGATTGCGATTTTATAGATTGATCAGATCAGTGGGATAGGGTTCAGAGAATGTGGATTAGAGACTCATGATTCATTTATTCACGACTCATGGGCTTCTTCATTTATATAAAGCTTCGGTGATCATGGCTTCAGGGTTTGTACGACCTACGTTTTGGAAGCTCAGGCTCAAGACCATGCGATGAGTATAACAGCTGATCAAGTCAGCCCTAAGATCAATATTTTTTCACCCATATTGAAAAATAAAAGTTTAAATAACGCGGAAACTTTTTTCGGGAAATGTTAATAAATATTAAAGGATCGTGTGTGGCCTTGCAAAGAGTTGGAGGAAGAAAAAAGTTTATTTATGCAAATAATGATTATCGACGGACACATTCAGGTTTTACAGCAGAAGTTTGACTTTTAACTTTCTTTGACGGTAATCATGCAATCTGTTTTACCCACCGGCCCTAGAAGTTCGAAGTTGTCTACTCGCTGCGCTAGTGCTGCTTTAACACATCTGATACCAGAGTGATACGTATGTCAGACCAAATATGTTTACTTGCATTTCAAATGCAAACATTAGTTTTTGCATTATTTGTGCATAATGTTCGTGAGCTATTTTTGTTGTTTTGCCTCACTTTGATCAATATAAACCTCATAACTAGCCCATTGACAACATTGCAAATTGCTTGCAGGGTGTGACGACAGCACGGTCGGTATTTCTCAAAAATAGAAATTAAAAAAAAAACTTTTTTCACTATTCTAATTATTTAGGACAAGAGACATATTCTTGCATGCCTTCTATTCATCGTGCCAAATTCTTAACACCATATCTCATTCCCTGTGGACGTAAGTTGGGAAAGAAAACTTCCACTGGTATTTTCTTAAAAAAAAAAAATGTTCTCAAAATTTCCACTGGAACAAAGCAGAGACATGGACTTTATTACCTCCTCTTTCATTTCCCAAACTTTCAGAGCGATACCTCATTTCGTTTAGACATCCAGCGTTTATTTTCAGACATAATATGTCCGGGGTACGTGGGGCCAGGTTTACAAGTTGAAAGATCATGGATGCAAACTATATGTTTCGCTTTTTTAAATGTAAAAAATAGCAGAAAATATAATAAAATATGGTTTCTAGCGATGATTACCCAGCTGTAGTGTGAAAATCTACTTAATGGCTTTGCACAGAGCCAAAGAACACAACCCCACCGCGCCCACCTTGCGCGTTTCAAAATTTCGATCCGCTCTAATATACAAACACACAAACACGCACGCACTTACACACATACACACACACATATATATATATATACTGCGGGCCGCGTGCTATCCTGCCCAGCCGATATATGGGATTCGCGGTCCATTAGCGCGATTTCGTAGGAGTTGGAGCGAAAATTCATGCAGTTACACCATGCAACCTTTTCTCTCAGTAGACATACTGGTATAGTAGCACTCCGAAAGGTCATTCCTTAGTCGATCCATCCACTCAAAGTATTGGGATTTTGCTGCTACATCGAATTATATCTGTCTTGATTAGATCCCCAACTCTAAGGTAGGGGACTATGTTGTCCCACTCATTGTCAAGAACGCTGCGCGTTTGAATGTGTTGAACCACACTCACCAGTATGTTTGATTTTATCATTGTTGTGTCTACGAGCAGCACTTGTTAGGACACCCCGATAAGAAGAAGCTAATTAGAGCGCAACCAAATATTGCAATGCGCTTCAATTGAATTTTTGTTTGAATGTTTAGTAATGTGTAGAAGCGCAATTAAACGCACCGAAATGATGCTAGGCTGCTCATTAGTTAAAAGTAACGGCATTTTATGTAATAAAGAAGTAATTATCCTACGACGTACTTCTTGAGATTGATTTTTATTATACTGGAAATTTATTTTTTTGCAATGCAAGATTTATAGAAGGAAATTAAACGTCCGGCATTAGAATTTTTTCACATGATTGGTATTAATTTAAATAAATGCGGAAAAAACTTGTGTTTCACAAGAATAAGTCCTAGGAGGCTAACAATTTTTGTAACAGAACCATATTAAATTATTTAAATTATTTTCTTGATATCTTTACCATGAAATCAGTTTAACGTTTTTCTATGCTGCGTTATCAATTTTTAATTGTTTATTTTAGATTCTGGAAGCGAAACGACGGGCCTATGACAAAACCACCGAATACGTCCTCAGATTGCGTATAAAGGAATCATGCACCAACATCTTGTGCTGAATGTAGTTGCAATAAATCTCGTAATTAAATAGCAGTTTCAGCTAATTGTTAAGGGATGATCCCGAAAGAATAATCCCCAAACGAAAGCGTAACAACCGTGCCAAAGGCTGATAGGCACCTGTGTGAGATGTCTCAAACGGTACTGGACGATCTGGCAAAGTATGCAGTTAGATCCTAGTATGCGGGATTCTGCAAGAATGTAAAAACCGTTTTCTCGAGCTTCTCGTAGAAACAACAGTAATAAAACCAAAAATATAGAGAGTTGGCAGTGCCAGTCAAGACAAAGGCAATGCGATAGACCAGCGAGACCTGAATATTTTTGAGTAAACGCAACTTCTAAGGGACGACCTGCATTGCATTGCCTTTCCTTAAAAATAATAGAAACTACTATTTTAAAATCAGGGAAATTGTAATAGATAATATCCTTGCATACGACTGTATTACAAAACTAAATCTCCAAGTAACACTCAATTCTCATCGAGAACATAATCTCCAACGAACACAGAACCGGACACTTTATTAAATCTTGATACAATTTAGCAACTACGATTAGATGCAAGGTTTGAGACTCCAAAATTCCAGAATAAAAGAAGAACTTGCCACACTCAACGATGAAAATCATAACAGGATTCCAAAAATTAAACAAGTTGCAAAAAAATGTACTTAAAACGGAGGACGATTCGGATCCTGACGTTAAAAAAACTGTAATCCCTAGACGAGAAATAAGACAATAGCCCTCAAGACCAGCTAAGCTTTCGAAATGAGATAACATATCTCTTAGCAAACTGCACCTACGAATCCACCACTACCAAGAAGTATGTCAACAGAATGATCCAATAAGCTGCCCACTAGGATAGGCTCTATAAGCCACCGTATCACCAGCAAAGGATATGATTAGAACAATTAAAGTTCTTAATGGAAAAAATTATGCCAGTATCCACGAATGGATAAAGAGCATACAATGGGATCGTTTACGCTGTGATAATCCAGACTTACTTATCGACTTTGTAATAGCTGAAAAAATTAGAGAACATGCCGAACAAGCTGTGCGACATATCGCAATAGGAAGTTACGAAGAATTATACTCAGCTTTAGAAACTAACCTTGTTCTCTAAAGCACAATTGAATTGTGCAGAGCTGAATTGGACGAAATTCGACGAGCAGAAAACTCGGTTTAAACTTTCAGCCTTTTTTTCAGAATTGCCTATAAGGACAAAAGAACAACGCGAAGAGAAGAGAACAACGCGATCAAAATATTCATAATGAACTGAAGAGACGATATTTCGTCACAGGTTAGACTGATGAAACCAACCACTCTAACAAAAGCCCTGAAAGAAGAATGGGACGTTGAAGCTTGGCAACGGAAAAAAAATAAAGACAGAATACTCAGACAAAGCCAAGTACCTAGACAACCCACTAAATTATAACACCGACCAATAACAACTAGACCTTCAGCAAATACCGCACCCAAACAGGCGAGAGTTTCAAGCTCCAATTTCCCACTAGACAAAAGATTAAAGATGTACAGCCACAAGGGAGGAAAATCTGGCCATGCTGCGTCTCAATGTTTTTCAAAGCCCCAAAATTTTCAACTGGGATAGTACCAAAAAAGAAAACCAGAAGTAAAAACTATTCAGGAGCATCTGGAGCCCCAAAAAGAATGTTTAGGGAAGGAGGAGATGATGATGAAGGAAATTCAGAAGCCAATAAATTACAAGGACCAAGCAGAATATCTTAATTATCCGGAAAATTTCAATGAAAGCATGGAAGAAGAACTAGATTACCTAGGCGACCTGATCACCGTAGTGGGAGTTATGTCAAACCGTGATAATATCAGAGCAATCCCGGAATTCAAGCAGCTGAAAATACCTAAAGACGTGTAATCATTCCTAGGATTAGCGTGATATTATAGAAAGTTTATAAAGAACTTTTCTTCAATACCTGGAAAAATTATCATGTTAACTGAAAAGAAAAACAATTTTTTGTTGGACACTAAAGTGTGAAGAAGGTTTTGAAAAGTTATAAAAAGCATTATCAACATTACCTGTTTTAAGATTTGCCAATTTTTAAGAAAGTTTCACTTTAGCAAGCCGAGGCACTTCAGAAAAAGAACTGTCAGTTATAGCATGGGCTATGAAAAGGTTGCGTTAATACTTGCTAGGAAACAAATTTAAAATTCAAACTGATCACAGAACACTCATTTGTTTACAAACTGTAAAAGACCCTAGCCTGCGACTCTTACGATGGCAATTACGGTAGAGGAATATAAGTGTAAAATTGAATATATTAACGGTAAGGAGAACAAAGTAGCAGACTGCTTATTCACACTATTCTCAATCCACACCAGCGATATTCTACCAAAAGCGCTAGACGGAATAGATTTATCTACCGACGAGCAAGGCAAATTAAAAACAAAACCCAACGCCTTCGAAAAACTCTGGACAGTAATACACGAAGGAAACATGCCCACTTTTTAAACCAATAGAAAAGGAAGTAATACAGGAAATGATGGAATGCCTATCTAACTTGAACCCCCACTCAGAATTTCACCTATACTTCAACACTACTCGAAAATTAACGGCGAACAATGTCATCATCGACGGAAAGCACGGAATAGTACATCTCCAAATTTTAACAGCTAAGATACTAAAAGAAACCGTCACAAAATTCGAGCGAACTCAGCGAATGTGCTACCATTCTGACAACGAAGAAGATAACTACCAGCACATTATACACAGTAATTCCCCTTCTCGTAGCAGCAATCCAAAACCTATTTGCAAATATACTGGAGATACGGGTAATCGAGAAAGAAGAAGGTTTCTTGCAAAGAATAGTCGATATCCCGAAACAAATAAATAAAGTCTCTATATAAATTGTCCCTGACTATGACATGATCATTATGCACCGAGACTCTTATGTACCAACCGACAGACAGAAAATTGAGAAATTTAAACAGGTAGATTTATATAAAGTATGTAGAAGATACCAACCTTAAATAAAGCTAATTGATAGCGAATCTTGCGAAGCCAGTTTATTTAAAAGATACTCGGAAAACAAATGAAAACTACGGGATTTTGATGCAAAATGTAGAACAGCTACAATACGCTAGAATTAGACAAATTATTTGCAATGTATATCACGCAATTGCTAAATAAAACATACGAGATAAATTTGAAGATTTTGAAAGGACATTGACAAGCAAGTCAGAATTAGCCAAGATGTAACGTATCAAACCCAACCAACTCCCAAATCTTTGTCAAACTACGAAACTAGCAGCATAGTTCAAAAAATCAAATCTTTAAAGATAAAAAACACAACTTCGAAAATAAATTTAATCTAAAAAGGGGGTTTTACGAAGTGATAATTAACCTCACTGTACGACGAATTAGCATATATAAACCGTCACCTTTCTGAGGAGCTTAGTTCTATACCTTTACTCATAAACGGAAATAAAGCGCTCGAAGTCAGATATTGACTTCGAGCTTACACAAAAAAGCTCATCAAGCATTTTTACGCATAATATGACATTGATTTATTGGTTTCTGATCCGTCGGCATTAGCGTTACCCAATTTGCACCAAGAAGAGGTTGCGCGATCGGTCTTGATCATCATTTGGCTGTGGAAAGGGCCGGTTTATATTATTCTGTAACCACTCATAGTAAGAGTGGCTACGTTTGTTATTGGTGCAAATTTCAAAAGAGGAGCTTACAAAACAAGTCTTACTGCAATACCACGGTAAAATAAGAAGAAAATCAAACAGTAGATTTGAAAATGCCCATGATGTACCTAAAATTTCTAAGCATTATGAGTTTACCGTTGATTACTGGAAAAATGTGTGCATGCAAATTTATTCAAAAGAAAATGATGGACGAAAATGGTGAGTTAACGAAGACAAGCAAAAACAATCAAATTAGAAACTGCAGATAGATAAACCAGCCTTTTTGAGAGCCAAGTAATGTGCAAGACTGTTCGCGCAACCTCCTTGTGATGCGCATTGGATAACTTTAATACCAATGGAACATAAACAAATAAATCAGTGCTAGATCTTCTGGATATTTTTAGTAGCAGTTCAAAATATATAACATCTTGTATCCTAATTTAGCAACTCCGTAACCCCTTTGTTAAATACCCAACTCGCACTGTTATGGCGCAAAATAATGTTTACACCCTACAGCGGCCACCTTGGATTCGCCAAATTGAGATTTTTTTAAACTGACAGAATATTCGTAATAAGCAACCTCAAAAACACTTGAAAAGTAAATTGCAAAAGTAAACAAAATTTCCTATGAGAATCAGATAAAAAAATAAGAGATTGATTTCAGCAGTTCTTTACTTCTGGCAACTATTGTTGGTCCGCCATTCAGAAAATCATAATATACCATACGGCACTAAAACCTAGAAGCTTCAACAAAAATTGTAAGCCCTATAGGGTCAGACGAGCTATTGAGTCACACGGACATGGAACAGAAAGATGTGTAGAAAGTGGTGGGGTTGGATTTCTCGGGTCGACCACATGCTTTGAAGTAGGCGTTTTACGCCTCATTTTACTGCTTGATAACAGTTCGAATTTTGCAGATAGAAATTAAAATCTTTTTTAATATGATAGAGCGATTCAAAGAACATCGAAAGCATCAAAAAAATTAAAATCTATTTTTTACCCTAAGGTCCCTTTCTTAGCGGACACACACAGACACCAATATTTGACTATATATATATATATATATATATAGTCAAATATTGGTCAAACAACCACTACAGGGGCAAAGAATTAATAGTACTAATATCATGACTAGTATAATCTAGAACATTTTTTTTTGTAATTAATTATTATTTTCGCCATAAAACGCCATACTTTTGTGGACAGCACGAATCTATTACCTCTGCCGGCCAACAAACGAGTTTCACCTGTAAAGTTAAACTCGTAAGCGACAACTGCTTTTGTTAATAAGATCAAGATATTCTTTTAAATAAAATAATTATATAAAAAAATTTTGGCCTAATTAAATAAAAGAAATAAGACCAAATTTAATAATGGCGTTTTTCTTCCTTTTTTTACTTCAAATGCTGAGAGGGATCTTAAGACCGCACATTTTATCGTAAAATTTAATCGTAAAATAAATAAAAAATGTCTTCAGTATTTTTACAATGCATTAACGATAGCAAATATAACTTATTTAATGCACAAGTAGTCGAACAAAATAATATAACAAAAAAAAATGCGAAAAAGTCGATTTATTATCATTTTTTTAAATGTTAGGGTCGGTTAGGCAAAGTAAAAATAATTAAATGGCATTATTTCTGCGCTTGTGTAGATTCACTCACTCCGAGCTATTTTTTCTGGTTACCTAGATCTCGTCAAAACATTTTTCAAGCTTTAAATAAGAAGTTATGAATTTCTTTATCATATTGCCGATCCGAAGAAAGACGACATTTCTTTTATATTTATTAAAAATTTAGGATAATGTCTTAAACTCCCTAAATAATGTGTTTATCTGTATTAGAATAATGAATAAAAATATTTATTTTTTTGTTACACCTACTGGACAGCGTCAGGAGTAATGTAATTCACCTTAATTGACCCCCTCCGCTTCTCACCTTCCTTCCTAAACTATTTTTCATTGCGTTTGACATCGGTACCTGAAAGCTGAATGGCACCTGGGTGAGGTGTCTAGAACGGTGACTCTGGGATACCGGGCGACCTCTCAGAGTAAGCAGCCTTATCCTTGCATGCGGGGCTCTACAAGGATGGACGAACTCCTTTCCCTAGCTTCTCGTGGGAACAACAATGACAACACCAAACATAGTTGTAGTAAGTGCGGTTCAAAATAACAGAACGCGCAGGGCTCCCGACAATGGGTCGGCCAACAATGCCGACCAATCTAGAGCTGGGGGAGCCAATGAAAATGGATTTAATGCGATGGATCAGCGGGATCTCGTGACCTTTGGGTGGACGGAGCAACTGAATCACGACTTGCTAGACTGCTACGATGCGAGTGTGGCTCGTGAACGGGGTTACATGGCACAGCTGCATGCTCTGTGGTGCGAGAAACACCCGGAGCTATCGCACTTTTCGCAGCAACGTCTGCGAAACCATGCTGAATTACTCCGTAAAAGGGGCTATGTAAGCGGAACGCCTACTCTACCACAGCTAGAACAAGTCGTCAACAAAGAAAGAGAGGCGACACTAAGACCAACCGCGGGCAGGCATCCAATAGATGAAGAGCGATGCTTTACGACCCTGAGAAACATAAACACCAAGGTTTTTTTTCTAAAGCCTAAAGATCTGGCTGAAATGGATGACGAGCTTCGTGGACATTTTTCCGGTGAATCCGACCTCAGGGCTATCAATTATTGTGTATATAATGCAGCGAGAGCTTTGGCCGATGCGAACCGTAAAAAAAAACCAACGGCTGATCATAAGACCAAAAGACGAATGCATCAAATTGCCATAAAGATAGGCTGGACAAGACAGTATGCGTCCCGCATTCAATGTGTGATTGACTACATCACATCTGGCAGGAATTTTACCGCCAAGGTTCGAAAGTTCGCGCGCGATCTCCGGACCCGTTATCACGCACTTAACAAGTCAAAGCTGCTGACCATCAGGCAGCATATTGTTGAGAATTTTGGAGAGAAGTCTACGAAGTTCAGCATAGACTGAGAGAAGACTCAGAAAATATAAATAGCTTCAAGGAGTTATGTGTTGCCCTTATAACACCTCAAAAGAATGCCCACCCATCACTACCGAGGAGGTGAAAAAAGTATTAAGAGGCATGAAGAACTATTCCGCACCGGGACCAGATTGTATCAAAACCTTCTGGTGGAAGAAGTTTTCTTCAACCCATCAGCATTTGGCCCGTATTTTCACCTCATAATTGAAGTCGGAAGAGCCGACTCCAGAGTGGTTGATGGAAGGGCGCACAATTTTCCTGCCGAAAATAGGCAACTTAGCTGAACCCGAAGAACTACAGGCCAATAACTTGTCTGACCACGCTTTATAAGATATTGACAGCTATCCTAAATGATAGGATTGCTCGGGCAATTGAACCTGTGTGGCAAGAAATGTATGAACAACGAGGCTTAAAGAAAGGCGTAGCCGGATGTTGGGAGAACCTGCTCATTGATAGATGTGTCTGCAAAGATGCAGCATTCTACCAGCGGGACCTATCGATGGCCTGGATTGATTATCGGAAAGCTTTTGATTCCACATCGCATACACTTACCATCTGTCTTCTGGAAATCTTAAAGGTTCATCCGCAAATAGTTAGGTGCATAGAGAGATTGATGCCGCTTTGGAAAACCAGATTTACTATTCAGCTGGCAAAAATCGTGTGACAACTAACAAGGTCACGCTTCAGAGAGGTGTCTCTCAGGGCGACACCATGAGCCCACTCCTCTTTTGTCTTACATTATTGCCACTATCGCTAGCACTGCGCCATTCCGACGGGTACTTGTGCGGCAAACCTGCAGATCGAAAGTACAAGGTCACTCATGTATTTTACATGGACCATCTTAAGATCTATGCTAAAAACAGAGAGCAACAGCATCTAGCTCTGGGGATTGTCGAACGATATACTAAGGAAATTGGAATGGAATTTGGGTTAGGCAAATGCGCCAAGGTTTATTTGAAGCGAGGAAAACTTAATGGCATCCCTGAAGATCCTTAGCTCGTTGATAAAAGCGCCATACGACACCTTTGCGCTGGAGGGACTTATACATATCTGGGCGTGCCACAGAGCCGCATTAAGGATGTGACATCTATAAAGGATACTCTCCGAAGTAGATACAAACGTCTCATCCGACAGATTTGGTCTTCCGAACTGTCGGCGAGGAACAAAGTATCTGCAACGAACATCCTTCCCGACCCGGTACTACTCTATTCATTTGGAGTAGTTCCATGGACGAAGAACGAGCTCAGATCTCTTGATATCGGGACAAGAAAGGTTATGTACATGAACAAAAACATGCATCTCAAGTCTTCCGTTCCGCGACTGTACATCTCACGCCGTCAAGGGGGTCGCGGAATA
>NC_046665.1:12963932-12966373 GCF_010883055.1 Belonocnema kinseyi | reverse complement strand
TCTTATTTTAGGTTATAGCTATTGAGTATTTACATCACAGAAAAATCAGCACTTAAGTCCAAACATGAGAATCACGTGTCAATATGCTTGCACTTTGGCCTTTTGTGTTTCATGATGAAATTAATGTTAGGGATGACATAAATAGATCATTCTATCTAGTATGTAGACGTTTTTCAGCTATGATTGCTGCTTCACTTATATGATTAATTTTATTTCTTCAGGCATCTTTAACTTATCATCTAACAGTAAGAGATATAATAGTATCCGTGAAAACTCGCAATTTAACATCAGTCCGACACGCGACACGTGAAGTAAAGTATGTTAGTGCAGTGAAAACTTTGAAAATCTTTATTTTGCATTTTCAATCGCAACTCATTAATTGACTTCAGTAGGTCGCTTTATTTACTTGTCAAACAATTCAGCGCAATAGAGCGTGTACTTGTGCAATTTATGTCTGCAATTCACTGCATTTGTAGACATTGAACTCTATTTACGGAGGATTTTTGTATGGTATTTTTATAATTGGATATTTAATACAATACGCTATCTTCGAAATTAATTTCGTTCCATCAAAATTGCCGATTGACGATTTAATTTCACAGTTACAGTCAATTATTATCTATAAACCATTTTTTCTCAAGGTCCGCTAATACCTATCCTTCAGTCGCATATAGTCAATTAATATTTCGATCGTTGTTCCGCTTCTTCTTTGGTTGATCGTAAGCGCTTGTATTATCTTTCTCATATTTATCTATCACCTCGACACCTAAGAAAGATCCCATTATTGAGCGAGCAGTAGATGTTGCCCTTCGAAATCCTCCATTTCCAGTACTTTCAGTCGAGGATGAGCTACTGCCACTTTGTGTGATTTTGACTGGTTTAGATTCCGTCCAGATGTTTACAGCAAACTTTAGTTCAACTATAAAAGCTTTCCAAGGCGTCACCTGAAAAACAGTAAGAACAAGTCACATTATTAATAACTATTTGATTGGATTGAAAAAAATACAACTTTTCCACCTTCTGCCAATTTTAAAATGGGGAAAAAGATTTTTTTCGACCCATCCTGTAGTTAAGTTTTTATACATATTCATATTTAGGATCCTACAGGGGATTTCGTATAGAATTCTCTTCTACACCACACATAAAACTACTATGAGTAGATAGTGTAGCTTCTTTAAAGGATTCTATGACAAAACTGCGATGTTGCATATCTTATCTCAAGATCACATGTTTGTTTTAGAGCATTTTTTTTATATTTTAACACGGCCCTTCGCTACTTTAAAGGACACTATGTACTATATTCGGATCGGGCATAATCCCATTATTTATGTTCGTATTTGTGATTTTAGGTTGTATAAAATCAAATTCCCGTAGGCAGATTAGAGAGAGGGAGAGAGAGGGATATTTATTTTGCTAATTATTTTGGGGTTTTCCTTATTAGCTGTTAAACAAAGAACAAAATCTGCAATAAAGCAGAAGCTGTTGATAAGTCTCCCGTATTCAAGCACCTTTACGCCGAAAACGATTTTAATTAAAGCTTCATGGATGTTCCATATCACCACTATAAGCATATATTGGGCAAATGCACTGGGCTGAAGAAGGTTCTCTCGGGAAACGCGGCATCAGTATTTTCTTGGTCGAGTCTCGTACTAGGAAATTCGCGCATAGTTTTCGTAATTGCACATTTTTTTCACAGAATGGCTAGCTTATTTGATACTAAATTTTTGGTACTTATAAATTTCCTGAAGTTCTTGGACGCAGCTGATCCTCAATTGTCAAGCTCCAGAGCGCAAGCTAAGTTTCGCTTTTTCTCGGTAAGCAATTTCTTTTTGTTGTGAAATTTGCAAGCCAGGCATGAGATTTATTTTTTTTATAGTCATTTGTATCCCTGAAGAATAGACTCGAAAATATTTTAAACGTAATGTTTTATTCACTCTTGTAAATCTCATTATTGAAAAGTTTACATAAAAGTTTCTTGAGATCAAGGAGGTATTTTTTAATATAAATTAGAATACTAATAGTAAATCAGCGATTTAGGGAATTCTATCCTATAAAGAGAAAATATTACGGAGAAAGGGTACCGTGTAGTTTTTAAGAAGTTCCAAGATGGAAAAAATTGCATTTTCTTTCAGACTGCGGTTAATTTAGTTTAGTCAGAGAATCAAATATTTTATTATATTTTCATCAATTATTAGAAAAAAACTTCGTTTAAAGACATATTTTTTGTCTACAGGGCGACCTACAGGAAGTGACATAGAAAGCTATATAGAATCGTATAAAGGGACGACCTATAGAAAGTGATATAGGGACTACTGCGCATCACTTTATATATGTAGTGTTTGAAAATTACATAGTTTTCCATGAAAAAATATATGTACAGTTCGTGTACATATATATTAATACTCTGCAGGGAAAGAAATGAAAATCAAATAAGAAGAAGA
>NC_046665.1:12961955-12963832 GCF_010883055.1 Belonocnema kinseyi | reverse complement strand
CTTCCTCTAGAATCAAACCGAAGGGCCTATGACCAAGCCACCGAACGCGTCCTCGGGTTGCGGATAAAGGGTCCCTGTACCAAGGGTTTCTGCTGAATATGGTTACAAAAATAAATAGGCAGTCGCGGAAAATTGTCCAGAGGTGGTCCCGAAGGAATTAACCCCCAAGCGGAGGTGTGAAAACCGTGCCGAAAGCTGAATGGCACCTGGGTGAGGTCTCTAGAACGGTGACTCCGGGATACCGGGCGACCTCTCAGAGTAAGCAGCCTTATCCTCGCATACGGGGCTCTACAAGGATGGACGAACCCCTTTCCTTAGCTTCTCGTGGGAACAACAATGACAACACCAAACATAGTTGTAGTAAGTGCGGTTGAAAACAACAGAACGCGCAGGGCTCCCGACAATGGGTCGGCCAACAATGCCGACCAATCTAGAGCTGGGGGAGCCAATGAAAATGGATTCAATGGGATGGATCGGCGGGATCTCGCAACCTTTGGGTGGACGGAGCGACTGAATCATAACTTGCTAGAGTGCTACGATGCGAGTGTGGCCCCTGAACAAGGTTACATGGGACGGCTGCATGCTCTGTGGTGCGAGAAACTCCCGTAGCTATCGCACTTTTCGCAGCAACGTCTGCGAAACCATGCTGAACTACTCCATAAAAGGGGCTATGTAAGCGGAACACCTACTTTACCACAGCTAGAACAAGCCGGCAACAGAGAAAGAGAGGCGACACTAAGACCAACCGCGGGCAGACATCCAACAGATGAAGAGCGACGCTTTACGACCCGGAGAAACATCAACACCAAGGTTTCTCTCAAGCCTAAAGATCTGGCTGAAATGGATGACGAGCTTCGTCGACATTTTTCCGGAGAATGCGACCTCTGGGCTATCAATTATTGTGTGTATAATGCAGCGAGAGCTTTGGCCGATGTGAACCGTAAAACAAAACCAACGGTTGATCATAAGACCAAAAGCCAAATGGATCAAGTTGCCATAAAGATAGGCTGGGCAAGACAGTACGCGTCCCGCATTCTATGTGTGATTGACTACATCACATCCGGCAGGAATTTTACCGCCAAGGTTCGAAAGTTCGCGCGCGAACTCCGGACCCGTTATCACACACTTAACAAGTCAAAGCTGCTGACCATCAGGCAGCATATTGTTGACAGAATACATATACTATCTGACGCTAAGAGAAGTCTAGAGCGAACGAAAAGGTGGGTCAGAGAAAATCAACAGTTTCTCTCTGACCCATCTCGACTCTTCCAAGACACTCCAGTTACTGTCGAACACCCACCCAAACCAGAGGAGCTCGAAGTATTTTGGAGAGAAGTCTACGAAGTTCAGCATAGACTGGACGAAGACTCAGAAAATATAAAGTACTTCAAGGAGTTATGTGTTACCCTCATAACACCTGATAAAGAATGCCCACCCATCACTAAAGAGGAGGTGAAAAAAGTATTAAGAGGGATGAAGAACTATTCGGCACCGGGACCAGATTGTATCAAAACCTTCTGGCGGAAGAAGAAGTTTTCTTCAACCCATCAGCATTTGGCCCGTATTTTCACGTCAGATCTTGAAGGTTCATCCACAAATAGTTGGGTGCATAGAGAGATTGATGCCGCTTTGGAAAACCAGATTTACTATCTCATCTGGAAAAAATCGTGTGACAACTAATAAGGTCACCTTTCAGAGAGGTGTCTTTCAGGGCGACACCATGAGCCCACTCCTCTTTTGCCTTACATTATTACCACTATCTTTAGCACTTCGCTATTCCAACAGGTACTTGTGCGGCAAACCTGCAGATCGAAAGTACAAGGTCACTCATGTATTTTACATGGACGATCTTAAGATCTATGCTAAAAACAGAGAGC